>NW_012101554.1:1737561-1760694 GCF_000951045.1 Mandrillus leucophaeus | reverse complement strand
GTGGCTCAAGCCTGTGATCCCAGCACTTTGGGAGGCCGAGACAGGCGAATCATGAGGTCAGGAGATCGAGACCATCCTGGCTAACCCGGTGAAACCCCATCTCTACTAAAAAACACAAAAAACTAACCGGGCGTGGCGGCGGGCTCCTGTAGTCCCAGCTACTCGGGAGGCTGAGGCAAGAGAATGGCGTGAACCCCGGAGGCGGAGCTTGCAGTGAGACCAGATCGCACCACTGCACTCCAGCCTGGGCGACAGAGCGAGACTCCGTCTCAAAAAAACAACAACAACCAAAAAAAGGGCAAATGACTTGAATAAACACTTTGCTAAAAGAAATATCCAGATGCCCAACAAACATTTGGAAAGGTGACCCTCTTCATGGGAAATGCAAATGAAAGCCACAATAAGACACCATGCACTGAGATCTTGATTTCTAAATCCTATTCGCCAATAAAAGAAATCAGGGCTTCTTAAAGAAATGGGTGAGCCTGGGGCAGGGAAAATGTAATATAAACCTGGAGTATCTTGTAGTACCAGAAAGTAAGAAAGTACTTTAAAAGCAAAAGGATTGTGGGGATGGCTCTCTAAAGGAACATCGGAGTCACCCTGAAAGAGCTCCCAATTGCCAGAGATGAAAAAATGTGAGCAACAAATAAATAATGTTGTATTAGATTATAACCCAAAGATTATAATTAACTCATGTTAATTAATATTAATTAATGTGAGTTCTTACGGATATGAATGAATGAGATTAAACAAATCTTCCTTGCAGAAAAAAATCCAAATAATATACCTAGATATTCCACCTTCCAGAAGGTAGATCTTAATTCTCCCTCTCCTCCCAACTTAAGGGTGGTCTAGGCATAGTGATTCACTTCCAAAGTATAGGATTGAGAAAAGGAGAAATAGTGACTTCACAGTGGAGAAATCTGGGGAAAACATTACCTTTACCAAGTGAGAAAAAGGTATCTACTAACAGCACTTTTGAGTTAACATCATCAATGATGCCATGTGGCTGTCATGTACTCTAATTTTGGTATAATGAGAAGAACACTTTACCTCTGTGACATTATTTCCAAAAACCCTTACTTCCATTCTGGCCCTAAGAAAAACATCAAACAGACCCAGAACAGGGGACTTGCTAGAGGAGGGCTTGCCAGTATCTCTCAAGACTATCAAGGTCATAAAAAACAAAGGAAAGACTGGGATACTATCACAGACCAGAAGACACTAGGGAGGCATGACAACCGAATGCAATGTGGTACCCTGGAAGAAGGGCTCCTAGAACAGAAAGAGGATAAAACCGGAACAACTGATGAAATCTAAATAAAACCTGGAGTTTACTTAACAGTAACCTACCAATATCAGTTTCCTCACTTTGACAAAGATGCTACAGTAATGGAAGATGTTCACAAATGGGGAAAAGTGAGTGAGGGCTATACAGGAACTCTTTGCACTATCTTTGCAACTTTCCTGCAAATCTAAAATTATCCCATAATAAAACATTTATTAAAAGTAAACAAAAATATTAGATATCACTTTACCCCCACAAGAACAGCTAAAATTAGAAACAACAACATAGATAATATCAAGTGTTGGCAAGAATGCGGAAGCCATTAGAACTTTCATACTCCACAAGCAGAAGCAGAAATGGACACAACCATTCTGAAAAACTCTTCCTCAGTATCGATTAAACCCGAATATATGTACAATTTAGGACCTGGCAATTTTTCTCTTAGATATATGCTCAGAAGAAATGCCTGCCTGTGTCCATCAAAAGATCTGTATAAAAATATCTATAGTAGCACTACTTATAATAGCTAGTGCTAGGAACAACATATATATTTTTCAGGGTAGACTGGATAAACTGGGGGTATTCAACACTTCCAGAGCACCATTCAAACTCAGATGGTGGACAGCTGTCCAGGTGTTGTCTTACTTTGCTAAAGTTCACTTGCATCTCTATTCGACTATCATTTATTGAGTGCTTACTGTGTACCAACACATAACTCACACAATACTATACAACAATGAGATTCAGCAAATTATTGCAACACTAAACAACAGGGATGGCTTTGACAAACATAATGCCAAGCAAAACAAGTTAAGCTCCAAGCAAAAAACAAAAACATTCTGCTTTATTTAATAGGTGAAGGTAATTAATGCTGATAAAAGTCAGAGTAGTGGCTACATTTGAGGTGGGGGTGTGTAATGATTGGAATAAGGCAAGAGGAAAGATTTGGGGGTGCTGGGGAAGTTCTAGTTCTTGATCTGGTTGCTGGTTATGCTGGGTGTTGACTTTACAAAAACACATCACACTATAATCTTAGATCTGTGCACTTTTTTCGATCTATGTTATACTTCAATAAAAACTTTACGTAAAGCTAAAAAATGATACGTACATACTTCAAACCTGTTTAATTTTAACTTAAAACATATAAATGCACATTCATTCACCATTCTTTTGATGTGGAGCCAAGGCTTTTCTTTGAGAACGGGTCTGCTGACTGCAGCTCCTTGTCATCTTTCTTACATACACCACACCCTTTAATGCATCATCTACAATTTCCAGCATCAGTTTCTTTGAAGTTGAGAAAGACCTTAAAGACCCTTGTAAAGCAATCTGAGTAAAGAATCTTGCTAGAATTTTATGATTTTCCCAATCCTTTCATTGTCTCATCCACACCCAATTCCATAGTAATTTTTAGCAGTTCTTAGTCTGCCTTTACAAAGCTTTCAACTCAGCATTGATAGAAACAGTTCCCTTTTTTTGCACAATTTATTTTATTTGGGGGCTAATACTGGATTAAGTAATTAATAACTAAGAATGACATAAATAGGCTTGGAACCAAACACAAATGCTCCTTAATGGACATGCAATTCTGCTGACAAGAGCAGACATATATAGGTTTGCTAGAGACTAACCTACATTTGCAGGCACTCCCCATAATGAGAGCATGCATTCATCAATGAGTTTTGCAGAGGAAATAAGCTTCAGTTCATCCCCATGTGTGTCAAGTGGATGTCTTATATATGTATGTCTCTAAACTCCCAGCTGCTATCACTGGTCATTCTTGGATCATCTTTCACCTGGGCCACCATGGAGGCCCCTCAATGACTTTCCACATAGGAATTTTTTCTGAAGTAAAACTCATGCACCTGTTTCCTGCTTAAAATTATTTAAATGCAGAATGCCTGGCATACTGTGAGTGCTCAATAAATACATGCTGAATGAGCAAGTGGCTAAATGATTGGACAGAGGAGGGTTCAGTTCCTCCAGGACAAAGTTCCAGCTCTTAGGTCTGTCCTATGAGGCCCTTCACAGTCAGGTCCTGCTCACCTTTCCAGTCATCCCATCTCCTGTCTCCTCAGTATATCCCGCGCTGCAGCCCCACTAAGCCCATTGCACCTGCCGGCCCACAAACCATCACCCATGCTGCTTCTCTGCTTGAAGTGCCCTTTTTCCATCGCCTTCCTTATGTAAGACCCAACTATTCCTTCCTCTTTGATTGCTGACCCTGCCACTTTCCAGTGGAGCTTATCTATAGTTCTGATCTCCTGCTTTACAAACCCCGTTATTACAATTCCTTGTCATATGCCTGTCGCTCCCACAGACAGTGCAATAGAGAGACTTGAGGGCTAAGATTCAGCCCCTTTATTTGACTTCACAATCTCAATGTCTAGCTCGACCTTGGCATACAGTTGGTGCTCAACACAGGCATGAAGGCAGAAGCGTGCCGGCCAGGGTTCAAATCCTGGCTCTGCCACTAGATAGCCGTACAGCCTTAGGCAGATTCTTTCTCCAACACTCAGTTTCCTGTAAAACAAGAGCAATGCTGCTCACTTCACAGTGCTACTATGAAGACTAAGTGAGATCCCGGATGTAAAGAGCCTCGCACACAAAAAGCACTCGATCAACGGAACCTAAAAGCATGTGGGAGTGTTCACTCTCAGGGTCTCGACAACTGTTCACCTGTGTCCATCCAGTTCAGATGGAAGTCTGGGTGTGATGAGAACCCCAGCATCTGCACACAGCAGATACTCAATATGTATTTGCTGAATGAATGGGTGACATTCCCTGTCCTCCTCCCTGTCCTTTGTCTCACTCTCCTCTCTGCCCTTAGCACCATATTCTCCATATCCAGCCCCATCTCTGTGGGTAATTTGAAATTAAAATCCCAAAGTTATTTTTCATAAGCGAGAACAATCACTCTTGAGTCTGCTGGCACAGCATCCTGACAGGGGGCTGGCAACGGCCGGTTCACAGTGAGCCCTGCCAGGGGACTGTGCACATGCTTCTAAGAATAACTCAGTGTCCAAGAATTCCGCCTGTTCTATCGCAAGCTGGGGCCGGCCGGCAGCTGGTTTGCATTAGCATGGAGGGCGATGGCATTCCACTTTACTACAGTGAGGCTGTCGCCCCTCCCTCCCTCTGTTCCCACTTGGGGCTGTCATTGAGCAGGCAGAATCTTCATTTTGCAGCCTTGAAAGCACCAGGAAGGAGTCTGGTTAGAGGTAAACTGAAGAGTAGACGATGTTTGCCCTTTGGGTTCTTTATCTCACATCTGGATCATCACACTTCCATTTGGGCATTTTCCTAAGTCCCCAATGATTTAAGTAATCCAAGGCCACAGGAATATCCTATCTAAACCTGCCTTTGCAAAAGCAATCTATGCCTGCAATTAGTCCTAACCATTCATTCATTCATTCATTCATTCATTCATTCATTCATTTCTACACAGAATTATTGACTACTAAACCTAAACAGGGCTTAGGAAGTCACTCAAGGAGGCAAATTGATCTATAGTGGTATTACTCTTCTAGGGAAATTTGGAAATGTCTGAGAGTATTTACTTTGAGGGTGTCAAGAAGAGAAAGAGAACTCCTGGCATTTACTGGGCAAAAACTAAGGATACAAAATATCCTGTCATGCAAAGAACATTCCCACATTATAAAAAAAAAAAAAATTGTCCAGGCGAAATATGTCAATAATATCTCCCTTGAGAAGCACAACTGCAGTGGAATGTGTCATCCAGCGTCCACCCATTCCTTTCTTACTGTATACCATATTGGGTATGAGCACAGGCTTCCTCATTCCTGGCTTCTACATATCTTATCATCAAATATTTGAAATAGATTTGTTTTGTGGTGATGTGAGAAAAAAAGACCTTGACTATAGAGTCAAAAAGACCAGGGCAAATATTATGTTTCTGCAAATCTAGCTATGGAAACTTGACAAAGTTTAATGCTTCTTGGAAGCCCAGACTCCTCACCTGTGCAATAGTGCTCATGATATCTGTGTTACATGATGGTTATGAATATGGGCATCATATTACACAACTCCTGAAATTGAGTAACATGGTCCAGCAGTGAGAATTAAGAACTTACATAGCATGCTGGATGCATAGTGGGCATTAAATATACTGTAGATGTTACATGTAAAGTGCCCTGTACTCTGCCTGGCATGCAATAGAGGCTCTATAAATGTCAATCCCATCCCCTTCTCCTCCCTCCTCCCAAGATGTCAGGTAACTCACTAAAGGTCCTCTATAATTCATTGATTAAGGGCTACATGGCTGGCTCTGCACTGGATGGTTGTGAGGGGACGGAAAGGGTACTTATGAAAAAGCCGTGGTCCCTACTGTCATAGAACTTAAAAATTGGGGGTTCTAATAAGACCTATATGTATACATGTGTTTGTACAGATGAGTATGAGTACAAAAATATATTAAACTATAAAGATTTGCAATCTATCTTCTCTGCATTCTAACTCCCATTATTTCAAAAGGAAGTATCTCCTGATCATTTGGTTCATTACCAGTCTTTATTGTGCTGACAGAGAAGGTAGATACAAGGATGAGAGAAGCCAAATTGCTCTAAATAAGACAGGATAAAACAAGAGTGGGAAAGGAACGGGGAGGAGACATAGGAAGTAAGAAAGAATGAAGAAGAAAGAACAAAGAAAGAATGAAAAGTAGCTTTCTGGAGGAATGGGACCTTGGGACTATAATCAGGGAAGCCCCATGGTGAGCCCCTGAGATATGGTTACAATCAACTAGAACTCCCCAGAGATTCTTCCCAAAAATTTCTCCAAAGTCTGGGTGCAGTCATTATGTCCAACCTCTTGCTTTTCTTTGCCCATGCTTTCAGATTCACAGTCTGTCAACCCAGCTACAAAACCCACGTCATTCTTCAATTTCCTGCAAAAAACCTGCCAGCTCAAAGCTCTTGTGAGAGTGTCGGACTTTCCTTGAGGTGTGGGGGAAGCAGAGAAAAGGAATGACATAAACAAAGCACAAACAACTTCACAATGAATATCAGACACTCCCCCTGTTAAAGGCCCTTTGCCATAGGGAACTTGCTCTTCCCCTCTCAGAAGCCCCACCTCAGCTGATCTCACTGGTTCCTCCTTCTCCTCCCCACAACTCCTCCCCATCACCTCTCTTCTTTTCTCCTCTCCCCACCACTCCCCCACCAGAAGCAGAAAACCAATGATTCTTTTTTTCCCTCAGTCTGAGCAACTGAACCAGCTCCCTTTGTTCCTCTGAGCCCACCAAAACCCATGCCTTTTGAGTTTTCTTGTGCCCTCAATGGACAAATCAAGGTGTGTTTAGTCAAAGCAGTTCCCTCTTTTAAAATAATGAAGTTAGATAATAGACCTTTCACCTCATTTTTCCTATCTGCAACTTAAATAAGTCCAAATTGTTGAAAGAAATAAAGCATGATGGAAATTCAGTGTGCTAGTCGGGGAGGATTTCCTAGACAAGGTTGACTTTAGGCCCTTGAAGGATAGATGGGATTTGGACAGAATTGGAGAGGGAACCCAGTCGTATCACAACATAAATAAAAGTGTGGAGGCTGAATTGGCACAGAACATACAAGGGAGAGTGAAGGTCTTGTTCTAGCTGAAGCCAATGACACATTGGCTTGTAGTAGAGGATAAAAATATGAGAATTAAGGTAGGATTGTGCATGGAAGACTCAGAATGTGTCGGGCTAGGAACCTGACCAAAACCTGATCTCACCTTTAGGATAAGCCAATCCATTTTTCAGGTTTTCTTTCTTTCCTTCTTTCTTTCTTCAAGAAAACCTTATCAATGATTTTTTAAGCTATATGTAAAAGTTAATTTTATGTGTGAACCTGACTAGGCTATGAGGTGCCCCTATAAACATTATTTAAACATTATTATTTAATACTAAATTTTAACGTTATTAGTTAAGTGTTGTTTCTATGACCCTGTGAGGGTGTTTCGGGAAGAGGTTCATATTTGGATTGGCAGACTGGGTGAAGCAGAGCTGCCCTCCCCAGTGTGGCCGGGCATCATCCAATCTGTAGAAGGTCTGAATAGGACAAAAAGTTGGGGATGAGCAAATTCCCTCTCTCCTTTAACAGGGGCATCTATCTTCTCCTGCTTTCTCACATCAAAGTTCTTTGGCCTTCAGAGCCCAGGACTTATATCAACACAGCCTCCTACCCTCCAAGTTCTCAGGCCTTCAAACTTGGATTGACTTACCCCACTAGTTTTCCTGGTTCTTCAGCTTGCAAATATCAGAGGGTGGAACTTCTCAGCTTTCATAACCATGTGAACCAATTCCCATAATTAATAAAATCAATCAGTAAGTAAATCTATTGATTCTGTTTCTCTGGAGAACACTAACTAGTACAATACGCAAAAGTAAAGCAAGAACATCTGGAGAAAGTCAAGTATCCGATAGATTAAATACGTCTAATTTAGACAAACAAGCTCAATACCTGTTTGGTTATGCTCAGAGCCTCCTAAAGCTATGTCTCTGTGAACACTGTTGCCTTTGGGGGTAAAAAAAGTTTCTTTTCTGTGAGGCTTTCATCTACTACAATAGCTAAACATTTTTTTACTCTTTCAGAGTTGGGTATGTTCCATTTCAAAGGATAGTTTGCAGGAGGATCAGAAATCAAATAGACAGGTGCTTGGAAGGAACTGTTAAAGGTCCCCATCTGTCCCCTCACAGAGGACAAGACAAGCAAGAGAAGCAGGACTGCGTCTGGTGCATCTCAGCATGGACCTGTTGCTGCTATACTGCTATACCACTGTGCTGTTACTCAAGACTGAAAAACACACATTTTGGGATATGGATTGCTATATGGACTTATATATTATGTATTAGCGATCTTGTGACTTATGTATTAGCGACCTTGATCTACTGAAGGTCGGGTAAAGTTATATGTAGCAACAAGAAGTAGGTCTCCCCCTGAAGGGAATGAATATTCATATTTTTAACTATGCCGGGAAGAAGCAGGTGCTGAGATAGGAAATTAAAGCCCTAGTCCGGGATGAGGGAGGCACGACTTACTCCTTCATCTCTCTGAGCCCTACGCTCACTGGGCCTTGACCTAGAGACACAGACACGCTAGAGGACGCTTCTATTGGAGCAAATGAGATGGACAAAAGTAAGAGAGAACCCTTCAGAGAGCCCCAGGAAAGGAACCTCTGAGTCCAATTCTGTCTGGTAGTAAGTGTAGGGTTCTCTCATCCTTGTAGTTCTCTCCCAAAATACCCAGTAGAACCCTGTTAAAAGACTCAGCCCAATCTCTGCCACTACTATAGGAAACAGGACGGTCCTGTATCCATGCTTCTATACAGGAAGGAATGGCAGCAGCTTCAAAAAGAGCTTTCCTGCATCAGCTGAAAGTCAACCAGGGGCAAGCAGCAGCACATGGAAAGAAGACAGCAGCAGTCCTGGAGCCAGCAGAGGCAGGCAGCAACTAGATGGGTATGTGGAATAGGCCAGGATTCCCACGGGGATGCCCAGACTCTCCTGGGGAAGGAAACCTGCAGGAGCTGGAGTCATCATGGTAGGTATTTCAAAGGAAGGATGACCTCAGACGTGGGTGCATTCTGACATTTGGGTTCCTCAGAGAAAAGGAGATGACTGTCATTCATCACCTCAAATTGTAATTTTGAGGTTCATCAACAAAAGCTTTATGTTCCCACAGCCTGGCTTCACAGTGCTTAATGTAATATAGCATTGAACTTGAAAAACACATTCTTCCTAAAAAATACTGCTTGTATTCATTTATTTTAATATTTAAAGGCTCCTCATAAAAAGTGTATGACTGCTGGAACATGGAAAGCAATCAATGTATTTTGTTTGAATGGTTTAACAATGAACTGATGAAATGACTCAGCAGTAGAAATGGGACATAAAGGCCGGGCGCAGTGACTCGCGCCTGTAATCCCAGCACTTTGGGAGGCTGAGATGGGCAAATCATGAGGTCAGGAGATCGAGACCATCCTGGCTAACATGGTGAAACCCTGTCTCTACTAAAAATACAAAAAAAATTTGCCAGATGTGGAGGCAGGCACCTGTAGTCCCAGCTACTTGGGAGGCTGAGGCAGGAGAATGGCATGAACCTGGGAAGCAGAGCTTGCAGTAAGCCGAGATCACACCACTGCACTCCAACCTGGGTGACAGAGCAAAATTGGACATAAATTGGTCCAATAAGAGATAATCCTAGAAATGTTGCTGGTGTGATCAAGAAAGAATCATTCATTTGTGAGAACATAAACCTAGAACTGCCAGTAACCACCTCAACAGTAAACTCCCACCCATTCTAACAATGAATTCAGTGCCACGGAAGGCAGAGGCAGAGAAGAAGAGAAGCAACTTCCTGACAAAATCATGTAAGCACCTGGATCCAGCCATGACTGAAGTCATTACCCCTGAACTTTTTACCATTAGTTGTGTATCATTAGGACTCTTAATTATCAAACACAGGCATGCTTGTTGACCTAGGAAAAAATGGTGGTGACTATGTTGTACTCTTCTCAAACACTTTTCCTTAAAAGAAAGCAAGAAGAAACATTAGCACAACAATGATTTTCTTAAAGTCTGAGGGAACAACTGAAACCTTGTGGAACAAGTACAGATTCAACAGGGCCATGGCCCTGTGCCCACAATCTGTCTCACTTCCATCACTGTGTTTTTTCAAAGAATGTACAGAACTTCAGGATTTCTCTCTCATGGCCCAGCATGCCATAGGAAGAAAGAGCACTGAACTCACTGCCAAAGGATCTGGGTCCTAGGTCTTACTCTGTCATGGATGAGGACCATGGAACCTTTCATGTGTAGGACCAGCATCTACCACACACAGTCCATGTGTCAGGTTCTGTGATGACTGGGTTCTTTTTGGGGTTTTTTGTTGTTGTTGTTCTGTTTCATTTGAGATGGAGTCTCGCTCTGTCACCAGGCTGCAGTACAGTGGCGCGATCTTGGCTCACTGCAACCTTCACCTCCCAGGTTCAAGCGATTCTCCTGCCTCAGCCTCCTGAGTAGCTGGGACTATAGCGAGCGCCACCATATCCAGCTAATTTTTGTATTTTTAGTAGAGACAGGATTTCACCATGTTGACCAGGATGATCTCAATCTCTTGACCTCATGGTCTGCCCGCCTCGGCCTCCCAAAGTGCTGGGATTACAGGTGTAAGCCACCGGGCCTGGCCTGACTGGGTTCTTTTAACTCATCTTGCTGAAAGTGACCAAAACATAGATGAACTAATTTAAGCCAAAGGGAGGACAAGGACATTTATGGACTCTGTGAATCTTTAGAAGTTTCCAGAAAGTCCAAGTTGCATGTAGACAAATTACTGGATTTAGTAAGGGAAATGCTTCAGTAATTTCTTAAAAATCTAGAGAGCTTTAGAGAATGAAAATTCTCTAAGCTATGGCCTTAAACATAATGAGATGAACAACTCTCATACGACAGCATGTCTCATCCACACACACTTTCACCCATCTCTCCCTCCTGTACCCTGGGCTCCATTGTCTCTGCAGGCTGGACTGGTAAGGAAGAGTATAGAGGCCTGTTTGAGCAAAACATAGCCCAGGAGATATGGTCCAACCTCCTTCGGGACAGAGGTTTGAAATACAATGTTGGAGTCAGATTGTCAAGGAAGTTTGCATTCATCTTATTTGAAATGAGGAATCATTAAAGGCAGACAATATTCATTCAACAATATGTATTAACTGCATAGCATGTACAAGGCCCTCTACTAAAGAAAAAATAATAATGTACAGTCCCTGATCTCAAGAGACAGGCAGTTGAAAAACAAATCTAGAAGCATCTAGAGCATCACTATCCAACAGAAATATAACGTGAACCACAAATGTAACTTAAAATTTTCTAGTAGCCACATTCCAAAAAATAAAAAGAGATAGGTGATTTTCATTGAATAATATATTTTATTTAACCCAATACAGTACATTGAAAATATTACTGTAACATGTAATTACTATAAGAAAATTATTAATGAGGTATTTTACATCCCTTTTTTCATAATAAGTCTTCAAAACCCAATGTGTATTTGGACTCAATTTGGACTAGTCCCATTTCAGCTGCTCCATACCCACATTATCATTAGTGGCTATCTGCTGGGCAACATAAACCTCAAAGATGTTAGTGGGAGATTCATTACATGGAAAAGAAGTAAAGTATCTGTCTTTCTGGGCACCCAGTGTCCATTTCAGCTCTTTTTCCTTAAATGGTATCCTGATTTTCCTCTCCCGTGTCATCTGTCCTCCACTTAACTCATATGCATTTTGGAGGCAGTCGACACCATTTCAGATCCACAGGTCATTATATAGCTGTAGACATGGTGAGACAGACAATAAAACAGTGGTTGCCTTGCCTCCAAGGTCGGGGAGGGAGAATGGAGAAAGTGGCAATGGGTATATGGGCATAGGGCTTCTATTTGGGTTAATGAAAATGTGGTGATGGATGCACACCTCTAAGAATATTCTAAAAACCACTGAAATGTACACTTTTAAAGGCTGAACTTTACAGTATGTGATTTATATCTTAAACAGTTTCCTAAAAAACAGATCAGGGTTCAAGGGAGAGTTCCTTTAAAATGTACTCTAAAATCCATCTTAGTAGGGAAAAAAGTTTATAATAAACCAACTTACAATTTATTTTAAAAATTTCCATGTAAGTTTACAAAGCACTAAAGTTAAAGTATTATACAAATCCAGAAAATTATTATATATGCACTCTGGAAGCTTACACACTAGTTGGGAACACACTGGCAGGAAATACTATAGGTTACTTAGAATTTGCTAAGTTTCTACCATATCAAGCCTTTTACCTATATATTATTGTATTTTCATTTAAATCTCACAACATCCTCATTTTTGAAAACTAAAAATTTGAACCTCAGAAAGGTTGGTTGAATTTCCAAAGACCATCTTGCTACTAGATAAAACACCCGGAGTTTGAACCAAGGTCTGCCACAACATGTAACCAAATGAACAGTATCAGGTATCATGAGTCTTGCGTGATTCATTTTATGATTTCTCCTACCTGGTTTTGGCCTGCAACTAGTAACACACCTGCTTCACTGAGCCTTTCCCTGGGATATCTGGGAGACCACAGCAGAGCCCCGACTGTCCTAGTGGGTTGTGTGGTGAGCTTCAGGAAAAATGGCCCAATCCATTCCAGAACATAATGTATCAAACCCTTTCTTCCTGACACATGGGTATACTTGGTTCCCTCTTGCATAAATGACTTATTTCTTCTTCAATATAATTGTGTGCTCTTGTATACCTACAACCTTTGTGTTTCCAGCAGAAGAATTATGCCTTTAGATTCCAATCCCATTTCAGCTGTGAGTCAAGGGATCCCGGTTTGTGTTCAGTGCACTAAACAGTAACCAACATAAATATCCTGGAAGCCAGAATCCTAAGGTTGTCTCCCACTCGGGAGGTTATGAGGTTTCCGTTGTCAGTGTATGCTTCCCTTTCAAGACAAGGCAAGCTATGTGTGTGCTAAATAGGAATGTTACATGATCCACCACCCCCACTGGTGCTAAAAGGAAAATATGGATTGAATGTAAGAGAAAAAAATGGCGCCAGAAAGAAAGAAGAGCCAAACTAAATTTGGCATTTCACCTTTCATTTCCCCTCAAATGCTGCCTATCCACAACCCCAACTCAGTGTCAGATGTTTCAAATGTTTTCATTGTTCCTCCCCCTAACCCCGCTCCAAATCCCAGAAAGAAAGGGGGAGGGGGAAATCAATGCCATACAGATGTGTTTATCCGGTCTTGCCTGGATAAAAGGCCTCTTTCAAGTATTGTGCATATCTTCCAGGCTCAGGCTCTGCACGCTTAGGAATGCCACATGGCAGTTAGGTCAAGGCTGCTTCTCTGCTGTCCTTTTCATGTCAAACCCAAGCTTTTGTTCTCCAATGCTAAGGTTGACAGACGTGTTTTCAGGCAGCCACACGCTGAAAACACATGGCAGACTGAAGTCCCTGGGCTCCTGGACCAAAGTGTGGCAATGACACTGGGGAGACAATTCTACAATTTCCTAAGAGACTCCAGAGGGGTGGAAATAGGTGAGATAAGGATGATGCAGGCTGGGACCACACTCAGGAGAGAGGGAAGGGAGTAGGAACTTCAGTAAGACCTCATCTCTTCCTAGATCTGGTCTGTTTGGGGATCTGGGGTCACGATATTAAGTTGTAGCAGAGGCTTGCCACAGTACGTAAGGCTTGCCACAGATGTGTTACTCACCTGTGTTTCTCATGCATACATGCAGGTAAACACACCTCTCCCTCCCTTTCCTCTTTCTTCCTTCCATTCTTTCTCCATTCTCTCCTTCCGTCTTTTTCCCTCTTTCTTCTTCCCCTTGTTTTCCTTTTCTTCTTTCCTTCCTTTCTTTCCTTCTCCCTTCCTTTCTTCCTCTTTCTCTCTCTCTTTCTTCCTTTTCTACTTTCTCTCAAATACTTTTTTCTTTCATCTTTCATTCTTTCCTCTTTTATACTAACTTTCCCATGTTCATCTCTAATCTCTCTCATGTCTCTCTCCTCACCTCTCTCTCTCTCACTCTCTCTCCCTTTCTCTCTGATTTCCTCATCATGTGTAATAGAGATCTGTTGTTTTCACCTGCCCAGTATCTACTCCACCTTCTTTTAGTAACAGCATACTGATTTTCCTTGGGAAACCAATCTCCTCCTTTCTTAATCCTTCTGGTTTGGCTGGTCCTGACATCCCCTCATCCTGGTCAGGACACTTGAAGTTGGCCAATCTGTGTCAATGAAATCCATGTTTAAAACTTTGGTTGTAACTATTAGAAAAAGGAAAAACGAGAAGCACCTGTCCTTCAGGGATCTGGAGAAAACAGGAGTAAGTTAGTTGCTGGCAGCCTTTTTGCTGCTTCTATTCTTTCTGTTATTTTTTTTTTTCTTAAACTAGTTTGAGTTGGTTACTGTCACTTGCAATTGAAAGCAGCCTGTTTACACCATATCTCTCTCCTATTTCTTCTCTTTTCTTTTTTTTTTCTCCTCTTCTATCTTTCCTTACTATGTCTCCCCTCCCCCTCCCTTTCCCCAACCCCTGCCACTGTCTGTCTCTCCCTGTCTCTCCTCTGTCTTTCCTTTTTTTTTCTCTCTCTCTCTCTCCTCTCTTTCTCCTTTTCTATCTCTCACACCCACCTCTCTCTCATGTGTTCTTACCAAGTCTCAGAGCCTGAAACATACTGAAGGCTCCGCATCCCTCCAATTTATTAATTCTGGGTTCAGGCCCTCTTCCGATGGCTTTGCCAAGAGTTCTGGGGCACTGTTTTAGGGGACTGGGACTGCTTTGGCTGCCTGCTGCAGCTTGAGCTACTCGCCCATCTTAGCAGCACATCACTTTACATCCCAGGTTAGGTGGAATTTTTACAAGTTTCTGAGTTTTCCCAGAAGCTCTCATTCTTTTCTCTTGGCACAGCTCAATCTCACTTCTCCCTGTTGCCTCAGTGGTGGACAGTATGGCTTCTCTGCTCTCCAATGATTGACACAGTCTTCCTTAACATAAGGGGCCCAGTCTGACAGAGGCATCGGTGTGGCCTGGGTGCTCTCCACTGCATTCCCGCACGCTCTTTGCCCATGCTCTGGCCAACTTGTCTGGCTCTGGAACTTGCCAGCTGCCATCTTTGTGATCAGAATTTTCAAGAAATTTTATTAAGAACCTAAGGGAAATTTAATCTAGACTTGTGATGCAGTTGGACTCAGTGGCATGCACCTGTAGTCGCAGATACTTGGGAGACTGAGGGAGGAGGATTTCTTGAGTCCAGGAGTTCAAGGCCAACCTGGGCAACATAGTGAAAGCCTGTCTCTAAAAAAACAAAAAATGAATAAAAGCAGCTGGGCACAGTGGCACACGTGTAGTCCCAGTACTCAGGAGGTTGAGGTAGGAGGATTGCTTGAGCCCAGGAGTTGGAGAGCAGCTTGGTGATATATGACAGAACTTCATCTCCAAAAACTTTTAATTTTTTAAAAACAAAACCTTGTGAATGCTATGGAAATAGCACAGATTGAAGGGGTAAAGCAGTTGTGTCACCTGTGTGGCAGAGCCTTTTGACGGTCTCCGTAGATGCATTTTCCCTTCATTCCTCCATAATAGAACCATAGAACCTCCAAATCCTCATTGGGCACATAGCCACCAGAATAAATACTACATTCCCCGAGTTCCCTCCCTGTTAACTATGGATGTAAATATGACAAAGTTCTAAGCAATAGGATGTAAAATGGTATGACTTGTGTCATCCTTAGGTGTGTAAATCCTTATGTACTTATGATATGGCTTGCGTAACTTTCATGATGTATTCTTAAATGGAATGCTTCTTCCAATTTCTTTTCTTTTTCTCCCTCCTGTGAGCTAGATTGAAGTTGTGATGGCTGGAGCTAGAGCTGCCACCCTGGACCACAAAGTAGAACTCTTGGACTAAGGAGGACAGGGCAACAAACTGGGTAGGGCCTTCTTTCATTGCTGGCCGTGGGTCCATCATTTCAGCCCTAGGCTACCAATGTTTATGTGAAAAAATAAACATCTACCTTATTTAAACCACTGGTTTTGGCAGGGAGGCAGGGACGTTCACTCATTCATTTTCCACCAACTACAAATGCAGGGGATCAGAATCTATGACCACTAAGTCCATTTCAGTCTAAAACACCAGTGGTTCTAGTTAAAGTCATAGATACGTTTACAGAATGCAGATTTCTGAGTTTAGCTTCAAATTCAGCAACATAGGTCGGAATAACTGGCACAGCTGAAGGAAGTGTAGGGCTCTGATTCCTTTTCCCCCATCACTCTGTGTGTTTAGTGGCCATGGGGCTCTAAGGACAGGCAGAGTGGAGCCAAAACAAAAGTAAAACTGGTATCATTTATGGAGTCCTTGCCTTGTGCTGAACTTCATTTAATCTTCACAACAGCCCAGGGAAGCAGGTGTTATTACTATCTCCTTTCATGGTTGAGGAAACCGAGGCTCATAGAGGAATGTCAGGAATTGCCAAGATCCAACCATGGTGTATCTGACATCAGAGCTGTGGTTGTCTCCCAAAACAACATTTCAACATGGGAAATCCGAGATAAAAATCCACTTAGGTAAGCCAGTGTGTACATGCCTATGTGGAAGGGGGAATGGGTACAAGCAAAGAGGCCAAAGAAGAAAAACTAGCCCATCACAAACCCTTCTTCCACGCCCAAAGCCAGAGACACCATATGCCGATACACCTTTGCTTGAGTATTACCCAGCTGGTGTAGTGGAAAATGACAGTTCCCTGGAACTGCGTGGGAGATCTCAGGACAGGGCAGAAACCTGGCCAGTGGGAGATACTGGGGCTGGAAAACGCGTCCCTGCCCCCTGGCACATTGAACAAAGGAGATACATGCCCGGTTTGTCTATAGACAGCCAGACTTGCCTTTTACTCCCTCTTAAAATCAATTCAATTCAACCCATGCCTGCCAGAAATACAAAAGACAGGCCCACCCTCAAGGAGAACATAATACAACGAATATAGCTGAGATATTCATGAATCCTCAGTATGGAAGGTTTTATTGTCCTCATCCTACCAACCAGGAAGCTAAAGATCAGACAGATTGAGTGACTTGCAGAAAACATACGGTGGAGCCAGGATTTGAACTCTGTTCCAAAGGCCCCAAAACCTGTACAACTCCATGCTGAAAATTAGCCTCCTAAATGAGATTAGAGTCCTAATCTCAAAGCCTCCTTTTAAAGAGCAAAGTCCATTAAAAAAAAAAAAGGAAAAAAAAAAGGATCATCATTTCTTCCAGCTCTTGTTTGTAGACATCAGCCTAGAATCACTAACCCTCTTGTCTAGATGGTACCTTGGAGAATATCTACACAAACAATCAACTTAAACAGTTGAAAAATGTGAGTCCTGGAGTGATCACAACCTTACCAATGATCTCACAGCTCTCTTTGGCAGAGCCACCATCAAACAGAAGGTGCTGACTCCTGTACTGCACCAACCCGCTGCTTCTATTTTGGGATGAGCCTACATAAACCAGTGGGTCAGCCCATGAGTTCCAGAATCAGACAGTCTTGGGTTCAAATCTTGGCCGTGCCACATTTACACCAGATGACATTAGCCTCCCTATATCTCACTTTTCCTTAGGCACACTTGGGCATAATCATAGTATCTGTAATGAGAAGCAAAGAAGGCAATGCACAGAAGTGACGTGCTTGGTGCCTGGCACACAGTAATTCCCTGGCAAACACCACTGTACAGGCCACTCCCCTCTCAACCAGCACATCCCAAACAAGGACATCAGAGAAGGATACAATTAAATCAGCACATAAAACATGAGTATTTTCCCTCCATCTCAAGCTGACAGATGAATACAACCTGGGGATTATATATCATGTCTCAGAGAAAGAATTCTAAACAAGGAGACACCAAGCCAGAGCACTGAAGCCTCCCACCCTCTCGGTTCACCTTCTTATCCGCTAAGGCATCATTCAGCCTGTGCCTTCACACCTCACCCAGATGTAACAATCAGGCTCCAGTGTTCTCTCCTAAGTGAGTGTTAGGATTTCCAGAGATGAGTGTGAAAGGCACCTAAGCAACTAAATCCCTGGGAATGGAGAGATAGTGAAGTCCCTCTCTTTTGCTCCCATTTCCTGCCCCTCCCATGGCCTCACCCTCTGCACTCTCCCCCAGCCCTGAGCCTTCTCCAGCAGCGAGCTTTTGGGAAGGGGGCGCTGGATGAGGAGGGAGAGACTTAAGCCACAAATCAGAAAGCAACAGTGATGGTGCCTGCATATCTCTTACTCAAGCCTGAGAACAAACCCTAAACACCCCAACCTCTTAAAGATTTGGAAATGCTTGCAATACATATGTCAGTTGGCTAGGAGCTTCTGTTGAAAAAACACTCAAAACCTGCCCCCATTTTGCCTTTGTCTAGAGAACCTGCCGCACTTCCAGAGTGGAACAGGAATGTGAGGTAGTTGTAGGAAGACAAGCACAGGTGCTGAAGGCAGAGAGGCTTTGGTTTGGCTCCCCCGCCACTGGGAAGGTGGCCTTTAGGTAACCTGCAGGATTTTTTTTTTAAAGACAGCTTTATTAAGATATAATTCACATACCATACAATTCACCCATTAAATATGTACAATCCAATCGTTCGCAGAGTTGTGCAAACATCAATTTTAGAGCATCTTCATCACCCGAGAAAGACACTCCATAACCATTAGCAGTCACTCCCAATTTCTCTCCCTGCCTCACCTATCCTCTCTCTGCCTCCCCCAGCCCCAGGCAATCACTGCTCAACTTTCTGTCTCTATATATTGTCTCTTCTGAATCTTTTTTCCTCCTATCTAACTATAAATGTCTCCCTATAAATATATCCCTTGACCAATATCTCCCCATCCATATGGATGGGGAACCTTCCCATACCAGAGGCTTGGATGGCTAGGGAGGGGGTCCCATTCACCACCCAAACCCTTGTTCTTCTATGAGAACAGCATTTTTAGATTCCACATATAGTCATGTTGTAGTTGTCTTTCTATGAGTGGCTTATTACACTTAACATAATATTCTCCAGCTTCATCTACATTGTCTGAAATGACAGAATTTTGTTCTTTTTTTGTGGCTGACTTGTATTCTATTGTGTATATGTAACACGTTTTATTTATCCATTCACCCGTTGATAGACATACAGGTTGGTTTGGTCCTGACATCCCCCCCATGATTCCATGTCTTGGCTATTGTGAATATTGCTGTAATAAACATGGAAGTGCAGATATCACTTCTGCATACTAATTATATTTATTTTGGATATATACCCAAATTCACTGTGATCACTGAATCATATGGAAGCTCTATTTCTCATTTTTTGAGGAACATCCATACTGTTTTCCATAATGGCTGTACTAATTTACATTCCCACCAACAGTGTGCAATGGTTCCCTTTCTCCACACCTTCACCAACATATATCTTTTTATTATATCTATTCTAACAGTTGTAGGATGAGATCTCATTGTGGTTTTGATTTGTATTTCCCTGATGATTAGTGATGTTGGCCATTTTTTCATATACAGTCATGTATTGCTTAATGGTGGGGATACATTCTGAGAAATGCGTCCTTAGACAATTTCATCATTATGTGAACACCACAGAGTGGACTTATACAAACCTAGATGGTATAGCCTACCACACACCTAGTAGTCTTGCATGTCTTCTTTTGGAAAATGTCTATTCAAAAATCATTAGCTAGGCTATATGGTAGAGCCTGTTGCTCTTAGGCTACAAACCTGGACAGCATGTTACTGTACTGAACATTGCAGGCAATTGTAGCACAGTGTTAAGTATTTGTACATCTAAACATAGAAAAGATGCAGTAAAAATACAGTATAAAAGATTTTAAAATGGTACACCTGTATAGGGCACTTACCATGCGTGGAGTTTGCAGAACTGGAGGTAGCTCTGGGTGAGTCGGTGAGTGAGTGAATGTGAAGGCCTCGGACATTACTGAACACTACTGTAGACTTTAAAAGCACTGTACACTTAAGCTATATTAAATTTATTTAAAAATATTTTCTTCCTTCAGTCATAAATTAACCTCAATTTATTGTAACAGTTTTATTTTGTAACCTTTTTAAATTTTTTAACTTTTGACTCTTTTGTAATAACACTTAACTTTAAAGCACAGCTATATAAAAATTGCCCAGCTATATAAAAATATTTTCTTTATATGTATATGCTTTTATCTTTATTCTATAGACCCTTTCTATTTTTAAAATGTTTTCTTTTTCTTAACTTTTTAAACTTTTTTGTTAAACCTAAGACATATGCACATACATTAGCCTAGGCCTGTACAGCGTTGAGATCATCAATATCGTCTTTCACCTCCACATCTTGCCTCACTGGAAGGTCTTCAGGGCAGTAACACTCATGGAGCTGTCATCTCCTGTAATAGCAATGCCTTCTTCTGGAATACCCCCTGAAGGCCCTGCCTAAGGCTACTTTACAGTGAACTTTTTTTTTTTAGTAAGTGGAGGAAGTACCTGCTAAAACAATGATAAAAAAGTATAGTACAGTAAATACATAAACCAGTAACAAACTCATTTATATCAAGTATTATGTACTATGTATAATTGTATTTGCTATGTTTTATATGATTAGCAGTGCAGCAGGTTTGTTTACATCAGTATCATCACAAACACATGAGTAATGCATTGCACTATGATGTTACTACAGCTACTGGACTCACTAGGCGATAGGAATTTTTCAGCTCTACGATAACCTTATGGGACCACCATGATATATATAGTACTGTCACTGACCGAAACACTGTTCTGTAGTGCGTGACTGTATCTGTTGGCCATTTGTATATCTTGTTTTGGGAAATGTTTATTCAAGTCTTTTGTCCATTTTTAATGAGGTAATGTATTTTCTTGCTATCGAGTTGTTTTAGTTCTTTCTATATTGATATTTACTGTTGGTTGATATAGTTTGAAAATATTTTCTCCCATTCTATAGCTTGTCTCTCTGGGAAATGTTTATTCAAGTCTTGTCCATTCTTTAATGGGGTAATGTACTTCCTTGCTATTGAGTTGTTTTAGTTCCTTATATATTGATATTAACTGTTTGCTGAATGTATAGTTTGAAAATATTCTTTGCCATTCTATAGCTTGTCTCTTCACTCTGTTAACTGTTTCCTTTGCTGTGCAGAAGTTCTTTTGTGTGATGTCTTTGCTTTTGTTGTCTTTGCTTTTAATGTTATATCAAAAGAATCATTGCCAAGATCAATGTCATGGAGATTTTCCCCCATGTTTCTTCTAGTAGTTTCATAGTTTGGAGCCTTACATTTAAGTTTTTAATGCATTTTGAGCTGATTTTTGTATATGGTGCAAGACAAGAGTAACTTCATTCTTCTGGGGCTGGGTACAGTGGTACATGCCTGAAATGAGGAGATCACGAGTTTGATACCAGACTGGGCAACATAGAAAAACCTCATCTCTAAAAAAAAAAAAGGTTTTCTTTATCTAGCTGAGTGTGATGGTGTGCAGCTGTAGTCCCAGCTACTCCAGAAGCTGAAGTGGGAGGATTGCTTGAGCCCAAGATTTCAAGGTCGCAGTGAGCTGTGATCATACCACTACCCTCCTGCCTGGGCAATAGAGTCAACATCTGTCTCTAAAAACAAATTACATTTGAAAAGAAAATTTCATTTTTCTGCATGTGGATATCTAGTTTTCTCAACACCATTTATTGAAGAAATTCTTTCACCAGGTGTTCTTGGAATCTTTGTCAAAAATCAGTTGACTGTGTGTAGATTTATTTCTGAGCTCTCTGTTCTGTTTCATTGGTCTATGTGTCTGTTTTTATACCAGTACCATGCTGTTTTGGTTGCTATAGTTTTGTAGTATATTTTGAAGTTTGGCAGTATGACACCTCCCAGCTTTGTGCATTTTTGTTCAAGATTGCTTTGATAATTGAGGGTCTTTTGTGATTTCATGCCAATTTTAGGGCTTTTTTCTATTTCTTTTTTTGAGATGGAGTCTTGCTCTGTCTCCCATGCTAGAGTGCAATGGCACCAACTCAGCTCACTGCCAGCTCTGCCTCCTGGGTTCACACCATTCTCCTGCCTCAGCCTCCCAAGTAGCTGGGACTACAGGTGCCTGCCACCACACCCAGCTAATTTTTTGTATTTTTAGTAGTGATGGGATTTCACCATGTTAGCCAGGATGGTCTCAATCTCCTGACCTTGTGATCTGCCTGCCTCAGCCTCCCAAAGTACTGAGATTACAGGCATGAGCCACCGCACCTGCCCGCTTTTTTTCTATTTCTATGAAGAATACTATTAGCATTTTGATAGAGATTTCATTAAATCCATAGCTCACTTTGGGTAGCATGGACATCGATCTACCAAAGAACAAGCAGGCTTTTTACTTAAGGAAGATGACTTGTGTTAACTGACAGTTTCCCTTTTCAAACTGGCTGCTAGAAATTCAAGGGCCCAGTTTGGGGCCCTGGAAATAGGATGTCATTAGCCTGGACTTTTCAGTCTTTTTGCTGGCTCCACATTAATCTACACTCTTGTTTTGTTTTGTTTTTCCAGAATACCATTTTATGTATTTTAGATATACTCCTAAGCTTGTAAATCTTTTCTGAATTGAGGCAATAAAAGTAAATAATACAAAACAATGCCTGCAGAATTGTTTTCCGAATTATCAGGAATGTGAGTAAACTTCTCAATATTCTCACTGAGTAGTGCTAAGCAAAGAGTAGATGTTATTATTCCTGTGGGCTTCCACATGCATTATCTGGTGTGTTCTGAGGGAGAGGCCAGATTTAACATGAAGAAACATAAACTCAGATATGTAAAACAAGGAAACTGATCCCAAAGCAAATCATCCCAAAGTGAAAATTTTCCGATAATTTTTCAATTAAATTTGTGGACAGCATTGACTGTAGTTAAAGGTATAGCTAGTAACAACAAATTACTCTGTTGTTGAGAATGCTGGTTTTTAAGTGACACAGTATGAAAACAAAACCATGAACTACATTGTGAAAGTAGGTAAGGTCGGAGTTTATTGCCCCACTAAGTCTATTACTAATCAATGATGCAAATGAACCACCCCACTACCACCAACCTCACTCATTACCAAAATCACCACCAACACCTCCACTAAATCCTTCACCTCTACCACCATCACCACCGCCACCTCACCACCACCACCACCATCACCACCACCACCACCACAACCACCATCACCACTGCCACCACTACCATCACCACCACCACAATCACTATCACTACCACCACCACCATCATCACCACTGCCACCACCATCACCGCCGTCATGACCACCACCTC
>NW_012101554.1:1734741-1736436 GCF_000951045.1 Mandrillus leucophaeus | reverse complement strand
AGCTAGCTGAAGGGGCAGTGAAGAGGGAGAAAACCCCCATCATATTGATAGTCCCTCAACTAGCTCCAGCTTCCAACTTCACAGATGCCATACCAGAGGGGCTCAGAAGAGCACGCGGCATTTTCACTTCAAGGCAAGCTGGGTCATGGATGAACTATATTATCTTAGATGAGTAACTCAATCTCACTCATATTCTTCAGCATCTGTAAAAAGAGGGAATCAGCTTAAATCATTGGGAAAGCCCTCTCCAGCTTTAATCTTCTTACTGAATACTTCCTACCTTACACTTTCTATTGACCTGTTTTGCTGTCAGGTTACTTGGGCAAGTCATTTCACCACTCTTGGCTTAGTTTTCTCATTGCAGGTCAGAAGCACATACTGGGTTCCTATCACATGTCAAGTACTGGAGTTACAAAGGTTAATGTGGTAGACTGCATTCTTGGTACCAGTTTGTCTCCTCTCCATGAAGTCATGCCCTTTGCCATGTGACTTTGCACTTCCTTCCACTTAAGGGGCAGGGTACATTTTCCTGATCCTTGAACTTGGGTTTGGCCACGCAACTTGCTTTGGCCAGTGCAATACAAGTGATGGAATGCTAGTTCCAAGCCTGGGCCTTTTGGGCCTGTGTGTTTTTCTGTTTTCCCTATAGCAGCTCTGCCATCATTGCAAGAAGAGCATCCCAAGCAAGGTCAGGCTGTTGGTCCAAGGAGAAAGATCAGAGACACAGGGAGCAGAGTAGGGTCTTCTCACTGAGCCCAGGCTCCATCAGCAGCCCTTGTCCAACACCCAGTTGTTTGAGCTAAAAAGTGCTAACCATTGTATGCCTCTGCAGTTGTATGCTTATCTGTTATGCAGCACGATTGTGGCAATAACTAACTGATACAGTGAGTTGTGAAGGTATGATTCATGAAATCAAAGGGCATTTAAACTGAATCTCAAAAGACATGTAGGAATAAGCCAGATTTGGCAAGGAGAGATTTCAGGCGTGGAGAGAATAAAGGCATGGAGATTCAAGAGAGCAAGGCGAGACTGGGGAATAACAAGGTGACCCCATGAAGATCCAAGAATGCCTGTGGAGGAGACAGAACTTGAATGACCTAGTTATTTGAGAGAATTGTAATAGGCCCTCCCAGCTATACAATTCTACTTTCTATGATTCTGCTGGCTTCACTCAGTATGTCAGAACTTGGCATGGAGCTTCCTGTACTTTCATCATCAAAAGCCTTTAAATCTGTTTAGTTTATCAGAGCGAGATCAGAGCGATGGGTTGCTGCTTCTCCAAGAGTTCCTACTGACAATCTCTCTAGGTTTTGCACAGGCATTCCCTGGTCTGTCTCATTTGTCTTTTAGAGTACGTCTTCCCCCACCTTGCAGGTCTCTACCAGTGTTCTTAGCACCTTATCTTTTCCTCATTGTGGCATTTATCTCCCTGTTTTGTAATGGCCAGTTTACTTATTTTCCCCCACTAACTTTCAGCCTCTTAACCATAGGGACCAGTGTCTCATCCACTCTTGTAATGGAAGCCCCTCACACACACAGTGCCTGCACTGGAGCAAGAACTCCACACACATTTGTTGAAACAGTCTGGGTGGGCCTGAAGCTCCCACCGAGAGCAGCCTCTGATGTTGGCCTGGGTTTGCAGCATTATCTAGCCTGCTCCTTTTTTTTTTTTTTTTTTTTTTTTTTTTTTTTTTT
>NW_012101554.1:1730636-1731551 GCF_000951045.1 Mandrillus leucophaeus | reverse complement strand
CTCTACCACTGCCACTGCTATCACCATCACCACCATTACCTGCACTGCCACCCCTACCACTACCATCGTTACCATCATTGTCACCATCACTCTGACCTCACTTACCAACTTATGCTCATGATATTAAAGCCCAGTTATGCTTTTTAAATACAAGCAAAACAGAAAGATGACCTTTGGTAAAGCAGACGAAGAGCCAGGAACTCTTTTAGCATAACATCAGTATAAGTGATAGAAATACCTAGTAAATGCTCTATGAACATCTAAAGGCAGGGAAAAGAGGAGAGAAGGTTAAAGAAAAAGACATTTTCATCATCAAAGCTACCATGAGAAAGGACACCACTAGGGCAGGTGAAAGAAAGGGACCTACACCTATGGGAAGTTGGAGGATGAGCTAAAAAGAGAGGCAGAGTCACTTCCGAATCCCTCAATGCTACATGGACGCTGTGAGTGCTGAAAGATGGGCCTCAAATGTTTAAAAACAGGATATTTTGTGCATTATTCTGAATTCTCTGAGTGTACTTTGCCGGTTAACAGTGGGTGAAATTAATAATAAACTGCCAGATCTACCCTCCATCAATAGGGTTGTAGAAATGGGATTATGTTTTGGAGGTCTATCTAGAGGAAAGAGTTCTTTTGATCTTGTAAGTGAAGTATTTTCCAGAAAAGCAGATTTTTCACACTGCCAAGATGGGATTCCTGTTCCTTGATTGGTTGGGATTGAGTTCCATTACCAAAGAATCCCTTTTCATATTCTTGTTTCTGAAGGGGCAGTGAAGAAAACAAAAAACAAACAAATGAAAGAAAGAAAAGAAAAGAAAAAGAAAGAAAGAAAGAGAGAGAGAGAGAAAGAGAGAGAAAGAAACAAAGGAAAGAAAGAAAGAGAGAGAGAGAGAAAGAAAGAAAGAAAGAAAGAAA
>NW_012101554.1:1725435-1728881 GCF_000951045.1 Mandrillus leucophaeus | reverse complement strand
TTGAGATGGAGTCTCGCTCTGCCACCCATGCTGGAGTGCAGTGGCATGAGAGGTAAGAGGTGTCACCTGAGAGGTGTCAGCTCCACCTCTCAGGGTCAAGCAATTCTCCTGCCTCAGCCTCCTGAGTAGCTGGGACTACAGGTGCACGCCACCACATCCCGCTAATTTTTGTATTTTTAGTAGAGACAGGGTTTCATCGTGTTGGCCAGGATGGTCTCAATCTCTTGACCTTGTGATCTACCTGCCTCAGCCTCCCAAAGTGCTGGGATTACAGGCGTGAGCCACCGCGCCCAGCCTAGCCTGCTCTTTAAATAGACCAAATATTTGTTGTCCTTCTTAAATAGTTTTAAAACAATACAACTCAAAATAAAGTTTGACAGTGGTGGCTTCCCACAGGAAATAAAACAATATCTTTCTAGAGAAAACCACAGATTATTAGTAGCATGAGTCAGGAGTTCATGTAATCTCCACAAGGACCCCTCTGAGATGTTGCTTGCCATTTTGACAGTCAGAAAACAGAGCCTCAGAAGAGTCTGAGTAACTGCCCAAGTCTCACTGCTAGTAAGTGGCAAAGGTGGGGTGCAACAAAGGCCCAAACCAGAAGCTTCCCATTTATTACTCTTAATGGCAAAACCATAATTACTTTTGCACCAACCTATCACACGCCTCTGTCTTGGGGCTAATGGCCATGCTCACAAGATACCCTTGCCTGGGGAAGGAAGGCCTCAGTGAGAAAACTTCCTCCTTATCTGGCCCTTAAAAACAATTTTGAGACCATCTCCCTCAATAGCTTCATTAAAGAAGGGGAGGAAAGCACATAGCAAACTGAAGAGTGGCAGGGTCTCTAAAAGTCAAATTTCTGCCATTCTTGCTTTGGGGTTTGTGAAATCCCTGGTGACCTATAGCAGATCCCAAGCATTCCAGCAAGGGCGTAATGAAAACAGCCTGGTCTCCCTATGTGGGTCTACAAGAGTGCAGCGCTCTCCCCAAAGTCAAGAGTTATGTTATTTCTCAGCCACTCACAGAAAGTCAAATCAGGCTACCTCCGGAAAAAGTGAGGGGCCACCATGGAGGACGCCCTTCCTTTGAGCCAGATTCCCATCCCGTGAAACTCCATGTGAGATGCCCTTGGGAATCATTCATTGTTTGGAATTTAAACATCTCATACTTTTCCTAGACGTAGAGAAAGTATTTTTTAGGTATGCCAAGAATTAACCAGCAAGGGCATCCATTTAATTGTATTTGAAACAGAAGCTAATGTTGTTAGCGCATCAGCCACATTTGCCGATAGCATGAGGCAAAGAAGGACAGTTGGGGGAAATTATAAAAATATGTGAGAGGAGAACCTACTTTAAGCAGAACTACCTGGGGACAAAAGTGCTAAAATGGTCATTGTTATACTGCATTCATCTTTTTGTTAGTAGGCAAGAAACCTCACTTTCTGTCTACATTCGTTGTATTGTTGGGACATCTTTGATCTCCCAAATCAGCAAGAATCCCAAAGGGAAGCTAGCAGTGGTTTTGATTATTATCTTTAAAGTCTAAAATTCCTTAGGTGAAATTCAGTATGAAACGCATCCATGCAATGGGGAAGGTGAGTGGCTGTGTCAACATCTGGGTCTTATTAAGGAGCAGCTATTTTCACTAGGCGGTGAACTGGAGAAACCAAATTCCTTGATAAAGCTAGAAATTTCCAGGAACTGCTTGTAAAAGACATTTCTTCTGTCTGGTTATTCTGCATAACACACAGCACTGTGAGTTCCTGCCCAGTCAAGCCTTAGGAATAAAAGGCATTATCTATTTGTCGAGTTGTCTCTAAAGCTTTAATGCTCTGGTTCACTGTTTGGTTTTGACCTTTGTAGAACACTATGCAATTTACAACACCTTTCCACATACCTCCTGCCTTTTGATCTCCATAGCAGCACTGAGAAGGGGCAGATGCAAATGCTATGCTGTCCTCATTTTACAGTTGGAGAAACTGAGGCTGAGAGAGATCCTTTGATTTGGGCAAAGCTGGTGAGACAGTGCTCACCTTCAGTGAGCAGGTGAACCATCTAGAGATCTAAGTAAGATCAAGATTCTGATCCAGTCAGCCTGGGGTGGAACTCAGATCCTGTATTTCTAACAGCTCCCAAGTGAGGCTAAGGTTGCTGGTTCATGGACCACACTTTAAGTAGCAAAAAGATGAGAGGCAGATTTAGGGCTCAAAATGGAGTTTTGAGTTTCCAAGCTATTATACTAAATCCTGTTGCTTATGTAAATATTAAGGTGTAAGTTCTACAGAGCATGACTCTCTGGGTTTAAAACCTACCACTGGCACCTGTTAGCCTTACGCAGTTGTCCTAATCTCTCCTAATCATCCTTTTATCATCTGAAAAAAGGGGGTGGGGACGGGGAAATGGTAACAACATTCCACAGGATTGTTATTGAGAGTTAAAGGCAATAATGCATTAAACAGAACAGCACCTGGCACATAGTAGGAGCTTAGTAAATGTTACCTTTTTTTATTACTTATTAACCGGGTTGGAGTCAAGTCCTAATTGCAAAGAGTCTCTCTCAGAGCCTCAGGTTGCTCATCTGCAAAATAATAACAATAAAAGATAATTCCTAGGTTCCTCAGAAAACCAAGCAATCCCACTTTGGGGTATATCATCCAAAAGAAAGGAACTTAATATGATAAAGAAATATCTACACTCCCACATTTGTTTACAGCATTATTCACAATAGCCAAAATATGGAAGCAACCTACATGTCCATTATCAACGAATGGATAAAAAAAATGTAGTATGTTCACACAATTGAATTCTATGCAGCCTTTTAAAAGGAGGAAATTCTGTCATTTATGAAAACACAGACGAACCTGGGGAACATCATGCTAAGTGAAATAAACCAGACATAGAAACATGAACACTGCATGATGTCCATCACTTATGTGTGGAATTTTAAAAAGTCAAACTCATGGAAGTATACAGAAGAATGGTGGCTACCAGGAGCTGGGGGACGAGGGCGAATGGAGAAAGGGGATATGTTGGTCAAAGGATGCAAAATTTCAGTTACACAGGAGGAATAAGCTTTCAGGAGCTTTTGCACTGAATGGTGATTATAATAAATAATAATGAACTGCATATTTCAAAATTACTAAAATAGTAGATTTTAGATGTTTTCACCAAAAAAAATATGTGAGGTGATGAAATTGCTAATTATCTTGATTTAGTCATTTCATAATATAAACATATATCAAAATATCACATCATATCCTATAAATATATAGTATATATAATTATTATTTGTCAATTAAAAATAAAATTTACAGGCCACGCACAGTGGCTCACACCTATAATCCCAGCACTTTGGGAGGCCAAGGTGGGAGGGTCATTTGAGGTCAGGAGTTTGAGACCAGCCTGGCCAACATGGCGAAACTCCGTCTCTACTAAAAATGCAAAAAT
>NW_012101554.1:1710095-1725245 GCF_000951045.1 Mandrillus leucophaeus | reverse complement strand
AATAATAATAATAATAATAATAATAATAATAATAATAAAACAAAATTTACAAAAATCAGCTCCTAGGAGGTGTTGTGAAGAACAAAAATATAATGAATATAAAGTCATGTGTAATGGTTCATGCCACATGCACACAAAAATTGTTGTTGAGCCTGCTCAGGCTCTTGTAGCCCAGAGTATTTAAGATGCCACTCACAGGGCAGGTTTGTGAGGTCACTGAACTTGCTAGTAACTGTGCAAGACCTGTTACCCTTTCCCTGACCCAAAGAGCTGCAGTTCCCTCAAGAGTCTCATGCCTCTTTGCAACCATGGTGTTTAGCATAAAACCTGGGGCAGAGAGGTACTCACTCAAAGTGTTTTGGTAATAGATTTGAAATAGCTGCCCGCTTCCCCAAATCTACACCTGGGACCAAGGGAGGAAGGAGCTCTCATTTGTTCAGTCCTGTTGGTGACAAAAATGGCTATAAATACTTTTAGAGCTAAAGTCCTTTGTATCTTTCATACTAAGGCTACAGAAGCTCCCAATCTAATCTCAGATCCTCCAGACAAAATATGGAAAGAGGACTTTTCCATTGTCCTTTAGAGATTCATGCTCCCTCTTTTCCTTCATCAGCGCTTTGATATTAACTCAAGGGAGAGAAAGAATCTGCAGACTTTCTGTTTTCTCTAAATGGAAATCTCAAAAAGAAAAAAGACGCATAGGAAGAAAGATTGTCAACCAAGTGGAAACACAGTCACCATCAAAATTCTGTAACAAGAAATGCCTCAGCAGATGAGATCTTTGTAAAATGAAGAGGGCTTCTACACCAAGATATGGATGTTTGAGATCTAGCTTCATATGCATTAAAAATCTGACACTCCCACGTATATTCAGGACTTGGCACAAAACAAGAGATTCTGTTATATATAATCCAGTGTTAATCATTTGCCATATCAGAAAGGTGGAGGCCAATTCATTCATGCATCCATTTATTTAACAATTATTAATTGAGCACTGTGCTAGCTGAACAATTCAGATTTGTTGCATGAACTCCCAGAAATTATAGTCTGTGGGAGATGTGAACTTATAATTAGGTAATTACCATAAACTGTGTAAGTACAATGATAGAGAAGTGCAGACTGCTACAAAGTTTAACCCTTTTAGTATAACAATACTAAGCCTGCACATATTTACTAAAATAATCTCAAATTATTTAGATCAAAAATTGATAGAACTATGGGGAGAAAATCAGCAAAACCATCATCTCAATGATTGATTGATCAAGTAAATGAAAAAAACAAAAAATGCAGAAAATCCTAACAATCCATTGACAAGTTTGATTTAAGGATATATTTAGTATCCTGCTTTCAATAATTAGAAGATGTGTGTCTCAAACACACATAAAACATAAAACATTTACTTTTACATTGCCATGCAGTACTTAAAGTCTCAATGAATTTTTAAAAATGAGTATCCTATAGCAGATATTTTTAATTACAATGCAATTAAGTTAGATACCAATAAAAAATGTAAACACACTAGGAATTATAAAAATATACTTATAAATCACTCATGGGGAAAAGAGACACCAAAATGGAGATTTAAAAGTACCTAGAACTCAATTCTAACAATAATACTATATATTAATACTTACAGGGTATGGTGAAAACAGGTTTATATCCTGAAATGTTTGTATTAGGAAAGAAAGAAGGCTTAAAATTAATGAGCTGAGCAACCAACTAAAAAAGTTATTAAAATAATAGAATAATAATACCAACATAATATAAAACAAAAACAAGAAAAAAGGTCAACAAAGCTGGAAGTTTGTTCTCTGAGAAGACTAAAGACACTGATAAAACCAGTAGTGAAGCTGATCAAAAACAAACAAACATATAAGTAAGAAACAGTAGGAATGAAAGAGGAATATAACTATAATACAGACTGAAAATAAGTGAATATTTCATATTAATACATTTAAATTTAATGTTAATAAATCTAACAATATAGATTAAAATATATAAATTCCTAGGAAAGCTGAATAATCAAAACTGACTCAAGGAGAAATAGAAACCGTGTATAATTTTATAACTGCTGAGGGAATTTAATCAGCAATATAAATCCCTCTGAAAAATAACCAGCCCAAACTATTTCATAGAATACATTTCACAAACTTTCAAGGAACAAACCATTCAAATATTCAAATTCAAATATCTTTTCCAGGGAATTGAAAAGAAAGAACATTCTACAACTTATTTTATGAGGCTAACATAATACTGACACAAGCAGACAAAGAAGGTTTAAAAAGAAAAATTACACATCAGTCTTACTCATGAACACAGATGTGAAATTTCCAAACCAAATAATACAATAAAAAAATTTTTTTAAGTATAACTTTGTGACCAGGCTAACCTATCCAAGAAAATGCATGGGTAATTTAACACCAGAAACTTCATAAATGTAATTCAACACATAAATAGACTAAAAGAGAAAAAAATTATATTCTGAGTTCCCCAGAAACAAAGGATAAAGCGTGAGTACTTTTCTGAGGCATGAGAGCCAAAGAGCAGGAGTGAGGGGTAAGAAAAAAGGAGAGTCAGAAAGGAGAGAAAACTAACACTAAGATAAATTATCAAGCCGCTGCTGCATAAGTTACACAAGCCCATGGGACTGCACGAATGGCCATGTAAAATGCATTTCAGCACTGTCCCTATAGAAGAATGACAGATCCTTTTTCTCAATGAATAAATTCTGGTGAGTGCCCAATGGTTCTCATATTGTTTCCCACTGTGGCATCAACAGAGACAGGAAGAGGCATGCAGTGAGACCCAAGGGTTAATTGCTGTCAGGGTGCACCTGCGTGAAACTGATCAGTGCTCACACAAAATTGGTCACTGTGTCAGTGGCTGAAATAAGAAAATAATTAAGGCTACGCAACTCTGAAGTCATACGTGGGAAGTGCCCAAAGCACCATATAATCTTTTCAGTACAAACAGAAAAAGCCTTTGATAAAATTCCACAAATATTCATAAACAACAATAAAAAAAAATCTCTTAGCAAACCAGGTTAACAACAGAACAAAGTTTCATAACCTCAAATAGGATACCTATTAAACCTGTAATAAGTATTATTTTAATATTTAATATTTGTAAAATGTTAGAATTATTAAAATTAAAATCAGGAAAAAAACAGATCTGATTCTCACTATCTCTTTTTCACACTAAACTGGAAGACATTGTATAATCCTCCAGAAAAAAATAAATAAAAGACCTAAGTATTAAAAAGAAAGAAACAAAACACTATTAGCTGATGATATGATTTTCTATGTAGAAGACCCCACTGAATCTGCAGACAAATCAGTATAAATGATGAGAGATTTGCAAGGTTACTAGATCTTATATCAATTTTCAAAAACCATTTTCATATCTACACACTAGCAACAAGTTTAGAACATGTAAATTTAAAGATATAGTTTACATTTACAGATGAAATAATATCATGTTTGGGATTTTCTTAATAATAATCCTGGGAAGGGTAGGAAGAGAACAGCTGTCTTCTCACATTGTGCCACCACCACCACCTCCACATGGTCATCACTACCATCTTTACTAGCATCCTCAGGGCAAATCACTGCCACCTCTACCTGCTCTCACCATGATTACTGCCACTACACCATTACTGCCATCCTATCACAGTCATTGCTACCACTACCACCATCACACTGTCACCATCATCTGTACCATCTCTAGTGCCAGCCTTTCTCAAAACATTAATACCACCATTGCCACCCTCACCATCACCAACACCACTGTATTATTACTACCATCTTGACTACCATCCTGTTACTGACATCTTGATTACCATTGTATGGTCACCATCATCACTATCAGCAGCAATGCCATCTTCACTACCATCCTCATGGTAAACCATCACCACTACCACCACCATCATGGTCACCACTATCACCAATCTAACTGTCTCTGTCATCATTATGACATCCTGCTGGAATCGTTGCTACCACAACCATCACTACCATCTCACAGTCCTCATCATCACTACCATCCTTACAAGCAAACCATTACCAGCATGACCAACATCCACTTCATCACCATCATTATTACTTCCATCGTGATACACTTGGGCTATCACTATCACAACCATCATCAACTAGAGCTAAGTGTCCCTCCACTGTGCTCCCTAAGCCTGTTGCATGCATTATTCACACTGCTTCATAAAATCTGTGTACATGTTGTCTCTCCCAGTGAGTGGTGACCTCCTCAAGAGCAGGGACAAGAGCTCATTTTATTACATAGTTCCTACACCAAACACAACACCTGGCACATAGAAAGTACCAAATCAGTATCAGCTGAGTAAAGGAATGAACGAATAAATGAAAGCTACTATAAATAATGTAACTAACAATCACATAAGGCCTTCATGTAAAGCTCACAATAATCCTATGAAGAATAATCCTATGAATAATCCTATGAAGTACTACCCTTGTTTTTTTTTTTCAGACAGGGTCTCACTCTGTCACCCAGGCTGGAGTATAGTGGCTCAATTATAGTTCATAGCAGTCTCAAACTCCCAGGTTCAAGCAATCCTCCAGATTCAGTCCCCTAAGTAGCTGGGAGCACAGGTGCACACCATCACACACCCATCTGATTTTTTAAAAAATTTTTGTAGACACAGGGTCTCATTATGTTGCCCAGGCTGGTAATTGCTGTGCTCAAGCAATCCACCCACCTTAGGCTCCCAAAGTGCTGAGATTACAGATATGAGTCACCCTCCCGGCCTACCCCAATTTAAGGATGAGGAATTTGAGGGTCAGTGACTTGCCCAAGGTCACCTAATTAGTAAATGGCTAAGCCAGAACATGAGCCCATGTCATCTGGCTCCAGGGCCATTGTCACTACCTGCTGTATCATAGTTTGCCCCAGCTTTTCCCCATATTTCTAGCTGTGAGGTGAAATCACAAAGGGATAGCATTCATCTCATAGGAACCTCAAAATTCTTGGAATGTGGATTACCTACAGCTTACTTGTCAGCTTAGCTACCCTGAGTTGGGCTGTGCCTCTGAACATGACTGCCTTGAAAAATATCCCCAATTCTCAGGGGACATTTTCAACTCTGGGATGAAAGCTGATAGTTTGTGCTTGTTTCTAATGAGCTTCCTGTCTTAGAAGGAGAAAACAAAGGCTATCTAATAAACACAGCTGACTAGCAAGCCCTGAAATACCCCAAACTCCTAAGAGAGGAAAGCCAATTGTGTGTGAGGGTGTGCAAACTCACGCGGGGCAATATAATTGAAGGAAGCTCTCAAGGAGTCGGCGTATTTCAGAGGAATGTATCATCCACTGCCACAAAGCTGGGCTCCCTGACCCTGGCCTTGGTTTAGCTCCTGGAAACGCACTGCAACAGGACGGCATGTAACCATCAGTGGTGACACATTCAAAACATCCTCTGCACATTCCAGCACTGTTGGGGGTGGGAAATGTCTACAAGAAACACCTGACTTATTAAGAAATCCCTACTCCTTTAAGCCAAGATATGCTACCCAGGCTCCACAATGACTTGGCAGCACCACAACGACCTTGCACACTCACCCAGCTTTGCTTTCTGAGAGGGACTCCCAGAAGAACATGTTCCATGGTGCCCTCCTTGCTCAGAGACTCTACTTCGGCTCAGCCACAGTATGTAAGCCACAGCCAGCAGCATCGTCCTTACTTATTTGCATTTATTGGGTTAATTGGGTATCATGCATGGTACTATTTCTCTGCATTGTCTCAGCTGATATGACAACTCAATCAACCAGGTTCTCTTTGGATCATTATTTTATAGACAAGGTAACCAAGTGTATTAGTCTGTTTTCACACTGCTGATAAAGACATACCCGAGACTGGGAAGAAAAATAGGTTTAATGGACTTACAGTTCCACATGGCTGGGGAGGCCTCACAATCATGGCAGAAGGCAAGGAGGAGCAAGTCACGTCTTACACAGATGGCAGCAGGCAAAGAGAGAGAGCCAAGTGAGAGGGGTTTCTCCTTATAAAACCATCAGATGTCATAAGACTTATTCACTACCACGAGAACAGTATGGGAGAAACTGTCCCTATGATTCAATTATCTCCCACTGGGTCCCTCCACAACATGAGGAAATTCTGGGAACTATAACTCAAGATGAGATTTGGGTGGGGACACAGCCAAACCATATCACCAAGGATAGAGAACTAAAGACTCCACCAGGGGGTTATAGGTCATCAGTGCTGCAGCCCATATTTCAACCCAGGCCTTCAGACTCCAGAGACTGTGGTTGCAACCACTGTGCTGCACTGCCTCCCCAAAGAATTAATTAGAGAGCCCTTCAAGGGAAAGCTCCAAGTACATGTGAAAAGGGAACTCTTGCAGGCCTCCATTGTTCTGAACATGCACACATTAAATGGAAGTGCAAACTTTCCAAATAACTTCTATGCATTTCGTTTAAGGTTGGAGTGTGTGTGGCAGTTCTCCTTGGTTGGTTGTAAATGCCCTCAAGGCAGGAACTGTACGTGATATTTTTGTGTCTCCAATACCTAGCCAACTGCCTGGCATATAGCAAGTGGTCTGGAAGTATGTTTTGAAAGAGGGGAGTGAAGATGATGATCCTAATGAAACGATGCTGCTCTCTGAGCCCTGTGGTTGTTTTCAGCTTGGCCTCCCACACTCTCCTGCAGGCAGCCTATACTCCAGCCCCACTGATCACCTCCCCTAGTCCCATAGACACACCTGTGCTTTTACATCTCTGTGACTTTACCTACGATGTGTCCTCCACCTGGAACACTGTTCTCTGCTCTTTCACGCTTCCTGAAAAGGCCATCTCAATGCCACTTTCTCAGGAGGCCTCTGTGGGTCCCTCCTGCAGCTAGAAATAATCCCTCATTCCTGAATCCCTCATTCAGGAACTGTTCCTGTTAGTTCCTTCTCGTTCTTTCCCTACCCCCTTCCATCTCAGAGGGTTACTGTGATGCTGAGCAGAGATCATGTTCAAGGAAGCTCTCTGTAAACCAGGAGGCACTATCCAAACATGTGGGCTTATGAGGGCCCAGATCTCATCAACTAAGGAATGATATGGTCAACAGTGTCCAATTCTATGTTGCTCAGTACAGTACTTCACACACTCAAGGGGCATTTGCTGACAGCCTGGTGTTTCTCAGGCTAGTCTTGAACTTCCAAGCTCAAGCAATCTTCCCACTTCAGCTTCCCAAAGTGTTGGGGTTACGGGCATAAGCTACCATGCTCAGCTCAAAAAAAAAACTCTTGAATGACAGAATTGCACCACGGAAGAGGAGGAATGAGTCTGGAGAGCAGGTAGCAAGCACCCCCTTCCCTCTGCCTCTCTCTGCACAGCATCCCCCAAGTATCCCCCAAACTTGCACACACACACACACATACCACTCCCACTAAATAGACCCCAGACACTAGAGCCTTCTGAAAACTTCTATTTTTTTCTATCCTTGCACATTCTGCTTCCATGTTCTCCAGCCCCTCCCAACAGCCTCCAAGCTTTGTGACTCCTGTAGCTCTACTAAACTATTTCCCTCTCCAAGCACTAAAATGCTAAGTATTTATTTTAGGATGGAAGAAAATTACAGCCTGTAATTAGCACATTTTTTGAACATACTGCCTAAACCACTGCTGTGTGGTGGAGCCAAGAACAAGCAGTAGTAAAATTAACAAGGTTTATTAAACAGAAGAAACCATTCAGAGCTGAGCTAATACAACAACCACATGGAAGTTCCTCCTCTCTCCTGGGGCAGCTCTCTCAATCATCCCTTAAAGGGGAATGACACTCTCCTCTGAAAGCCAAACTATGCATGTCACAAACCGGGATCAGGGAAGAGAGCTGGATTGATAACTCAGCTCTAAGATCTGTGAGCTGTGTGACCATAAGTTAGTCAAACAACCTCTCTGAGTCTCAGTTTCCCACCCGCAAAATAACGAAAACCTGTCTGATATACCTGACATATAACAGGACTACTATGTTCACATCTATGCATACAGGATCTAATGCACTAATACATGCTAAAGTGTTTTCTAAACTTGAAGGCCTATATCGTTTTAGGTTATTATTCGACATTTTTCTCTTTCCATCTTCTTTCTCTCTCCCCAACAACTCTCACACACCCCTCTCTCCAAGCCCTTGGTGTAGAACTGTGTCAGCTAAGTAGGAGGGGTGACTTTCCCTAATTTGAACAAAGATGTCATATGGGTGACTGGTCCTAATCTGGGACGCATGGAAAGCAACAGAAACACAGGGGAGTGCTAACAACATCACCTGGGACAGGTGGGAATAGCTTCTGGCAAAAGGCACCATTTGAACAAATTACCTTTTGGAGAAGTCATCTGCCAGGGAGAGAAGGTAGGAAAGGGCCTTCCCATAAAAGGAAAACCCATTGAGGAAACACAGAAATACGAAAGCCTATGGCCAGTTTGGGAACTGGCAAGTTGGTTCTTCTGGCTGAAGCCCTAGGAAGGTTGAATAATGCTGAATGCTGGGAATTTATTAGATGTTTAGTCATGCATTCCTTAAATATCTCATCTACTGTCAGGTCCTGGGTGCTAGGCCCTGAAAAGTTTTTAAAGGATTGTTGAGAGATATTATTCAGAAAGAAAGTAAATGTCCTTCTGATTGTGAATTCCAAGAGTCTTCTTTCTCAATGCAACATCTAGCCATGCCCATTGGGTCTAGGAATGTAGGTTGTGGCATGATGTCAACAATGAGGCTCCCCCAAACAATGTGGGTTTCAGATTTTTCTCTGAGACTTCAACCAGTGAAATGTACAGACACTGTGGATGTGCTAGGCAGTAACCACACATGGGAATAAGCCAAGAATCTTCTTTAATCCAGATAGATTGGATGTGACCTTAGGAAGGCAGACTGAAACAGTTTAACATGTGGAAATTTAAGCTAGTGTGTTGTAGCCAGTCTGGGGAAAGACCACGTAAAGAGCAGAGGATGATCAGATCAAAACCTACCCTACAGGGGCAAAAAGTTGGCATCGCCATCCAAGTGCCACCCAGTGGAAAAGGGGTTCTACGCCTGCCACTCAGACACCAGTAGCATCAGCTGGGAGCTAGTTAGAAATGTGGAATTTCAGGCCCCTCCTCCAGACCCACCAAATCAGAATCTACCTTTTTATAAGCTCTCTGGAAAATCTGTATGCATATTGCATTTCAAGAATCACGACCCTACACTTTTTTCTATAAAGGGTCAGAGATGAGTATCTTAGGCTTAACAGGCCTTACCGTCTCTGTCCCAACTACTCAATGCTGCTGTTGCAGCATGAAAACAGCCATAGGCAAGATGTAAATAAATGAGTCTATTCACTTGAATGGCTCTATTTCAACAAAATTTTATTTATGGATACTGAAATTTGAATTTCTTATGATTTTTACATACTATAAAACAGCATTCTTTAGTTTTTTTTCAGCCACTGAAAACTGTATAAACCATTCTTAGCTCAGGGGCCATACAGAAACAGGTAGTGGGCCATATTTGCCCCACAGGTCAGTTTGCAAATTCCTGCTTAGACCACAAACTTGAGTACCTATGACAACTCAGTGCCCCAGGTAATTTCTCTGGTTCCAAAACTCTTCTAGTTCTCTTTGTATAATACATCCCTTAAATATGATGCTGGTTTGTACATCAGTCCCCTGCTCACAGTTAATGTGAGTCAGCCCTGAGAAGCCACTTCTGCTGTACTGATAAATTAGGTCTCTGAAGGACAGACAGAAGAATGTGGTAAATACACAAAGATGAAGTCCTCCCTATGAAGCTTGTGGGTAGAGAATTAGCTGTCTTCCCTGCCAGGAGCCCTCCACTGCCAAATACCTTGTATTTAAACCAGCACAAGAATGCCTGGACTGCCTTACAGATCAACTCCCACCAAAGCAGAATTAGGGATGTTCTTTCATATACAATTAAATTACACAAATTTAAGTAGCCTTCAAATCCAAAATGCATCATTAAAACAGCAGTTTTATTACTGAGATCTTTGTGTATATTGTAGTTCCTTACAAATTACTTGGGGGGAAAAAAGGGTTCAGCTATCAACATGAAACCACTTTAAAAACTTCTGTTCTAGAATAATCCATCTCATTTCATTTCAGATTATCTCTCTTAGCACTCTGATGATGCCAGCTCAGGTAGAACTGTATTATTATGTGATTGTGACACTTTGAGGTTCAAATAAGCTTGCCATGGAGCCCTCTTCTTCCCTTTTAACCAAGCATAGCACAGAAAGTGTCTTTCAGCCTTTCACGGTGAAAGGGGCACAATTGGACCTAGGATTTTACAAGCTGATAAATGAGACTGCTACTGTTTCGTAGATATGGGCAGAAGACACAAGACCTTTGGGTCAAAGACAAAGGATGTTATTACTCACAGCACAGCAAGCAGCATGAGCAATAGCAACTTCATGTCAGTCTCCCTGGCCCCCAAGACCCATGGTGACATGTTAAGGCCCAGATGGATGCTTTGCATACATTGAGTCTGCATCAAAGCTGAGGAACCCTGAGTTTAGGGAATCCCCCACTTACATAGCAAGCAGTAAGCCGGCCTGCTCTTTATCGTAGAGGGAGTTCATCTCTCAAGGGTGCTCAATGCAAACATAACTCTGAGATTGGGCCTAGTTAAAGAAAGGTCAGGGCCTTGCATTCTTGGCATACCCACATACCAAGCAGACATGAGAAGCTTAACGATTCCTAGATTTATTTAGCCCAAAGAAACAAACAGCATGGAGTTTAGAAAATGCATTAAAGGAAGCTCTTTACATTCAAAACATAATTTTTCCTGGATAAATTTGGATCTGCCTCCTGGTTTGATTTGGATCTGCCTTCCAGCAAATGCAACACTTTACCTCCTTCAAAGATTTCAGCCACAGAACCACAGTAGTTAATCTAATTATCCCTTGATAGTGCCCTCTACGCACTACACAGTAGCTCTATGAATACAGGAGCTGTGTCTCAGAATCTACTGTGATTCAGAGCACCTGACCTAGGCTATACCAAGTGTGTGGTAATTGTTGAATTACTGATTTAAAGTGTCTTATTTGAGCAGGGGTTCCCAAACCTTGGCAAACCCTGCTCCCTCTGTTACAACAACAGTTAGCAAACAACCATCCCTGGCATCCCTAAGCATCTCTTTAAGGACACCAGAGCAAATTTTGGGGAAACTTGAAGGCTTTTTAACCTTCTCCCAAAAACCACGCTATTAAACCAAGACCTTGCCAACAGATCCACCGATCTCTGCTGCTTGTGCCAGATTAAAAAGTGCCTGGGAACAGAAAGAGAAATCTTGAGCAGGAAGAAAAACCAGCTACTCCTTATCTCCAACACTGGCCATTCCCAACTGACCTGGGAGTTTTAAGAAAGCCTACCTGGTGTATCTGTTTGTTTATGTCTACAGAGAAAGATCATCTGGTTATTTTTCCAGAAAAAAAAGTTGGGGGGGGAGGGGACAGGGACTGTGGGCTAGAGTAAAGGATCTTATTTCTAGCAGCATTCCCCTCCATATAACTACCTAATTTCAGCCTTGAGATTCTATTTTATCAAATGTCCCCAAAAACATATTCCAGAGAAATAGGATTGTTTAAAGTGGGCCCTCCTGGCCTTCCACAATCGGCTATTCTCCCAGGACATTACCCATGGCCCTTTTTCCCTCCCAGCAATATCTGTTCTCCTAATCTCACTAGGAAATCCAGGCCAGCTGGTGATTTCAAGCTCCTTTATCTGCTGCGATAATGAGTATCCCAGCGTGCCCCGGACTCTGCCAGCTCCCAGGCCCCAATGCCAAGTTGAATAATAAATAGTTGCCATGAGGGGCTGTCTCGACACCTACAAAAAGGAAGAGCAAACACAATGGCTTAGCAACAATACTTACGTGCTTCAACTTGAGAGTTCTCATTCCCAGGCCAGGCTCCAAGATACTCACAATTCCCACTCATTTCAACGGAGGTGACGTTAGGTGAATGGTCTTTCAGGCCAAGCCCTTAATTGTTTCTTCAATATCACTATTGTATTTTTATAAATCTGATGAATCTAGTGTCAACTCATTGTGATAGAAGGGGGCCCACTGCCACTAACTACAGAATAAAAGCATAAGTTTTGAATCACAAGGATATGGTTTTAAATCTCCTTTTAAAGGAAAAAATAAAATGAAATAATGTCTTTTGCAGCAACTTGGATGAAACTGAAGGCCATTACCCTAAGCGAAGTAATTCAGGAAAGGAAAACCAAATACCGCATGTTTTCACTTATAAGTGAGAGCTAAGCTCTGGGTACACAAAGGCACACAGAGTGGTATAATGGACATTAGAAACTCAGATAGGGGAAGGGTGGGAGGATGTGAGAAACGAAAAATCACCTATTGGGCACGATGTACTCTATTTGGGTGATGGGTACAGCAAAAGCCTGGACTTTACCACTATGCAGTCCCTCCACATAACCAAAAACCACTTGTACTCCTAAAGCTATTCAAATAAAAATAATTTAAAGTTCATTAGCATCAAAGAGAAATAAATGATAAATCTCCTTTTCCATTCTTATGAGGCAAGGGACTTTGGTCAAAGTGCCTTATTTCTGAGCTTTGGTTTTATCACTCTAAAATGGGACGACAATATATACTGTTGGCCAGTTGTGGGGATTTAAATGGATAACTCACAAAAAGCACTCAATAAAAATTTGTTTCTTTTTCTAATGTTCTATGATTTGATAAGGGTCAGAAGTACCAGGGCTTAGATAGTGTTCCAAAACCTAGAAAAGTCACTAGCAGGGTTGAATTAAGAAAACGAAAAGACAACCCACAGAATTGGAGAAAATATTTGCAAATCATGATAAGGAACTTGTATCCAGAATCTTTAAAGCACTCTTAGAACTCAGCAATAAAAAGACAATCTAATTTTAAAATGGGCAAAGGACATGAAATGATATTTCTCAAAAGAAGATATACAAATGGTCGATAAGCACATGAAAAGATGTTCATCATTACTCATCAGGGAAATGCAAATCAAAACCACCAACCACCACTTTACAACTACTAAGATAGGTAGAATCAGAAAGACAGATGATAGCAAGTGTTGGTAAGAATATGGAGAAATTGAAACTCTCATATGTGGCTGCTGGGAGTGTATGATAAAAATGGCGCAGCTGATGTGAAAAATAGTTTGGCAGTTCCTCAAAATGACCTAGCAATTTCGTTCCTAGTTATACACCCAAGAAAAATGAAGCCCTAGGTTCATGCGAAAACTTACTCACAAATGATCAGAGCAGCATTTTTCATAATAGTCAAAAAGTAGAAATAACACAAATGTCCTGTAATTGATAAACGGGTAAATAAAATATAGAATATCCATACAACGGAATAGCATTCAGCCATAAAAAGAAAAGAAGTACTGATACATGGTAAGACATGAATAGATCTTGGAAGCGTTATGCTATGTGAAAGAAGAGAGTCACCAAAGACCACACACGCTGTATGATTCCATTTTTGTGAAATATCCACAATAGACAAAGTTATAAAAACAAAAGATGGATTGCCTGTGGTTGCAGGGCAAGAGAAGAGAAATGGAGAGTGATTACCAGGGAGTACAGGATTTCTTTTGGGGGTGATAAAAATGTTATAAAATTCAGTGGTGATGAGGGAGGCACAACACTATGAACATACTAAAAATCCTGATACGTTCATTTTTAACAGATGAATTTCATGGTATGTAAGTAGTATCTCAATAAAGTTGTTTTAAAAAAAATAGAATTCAGCCAGTGGGACCAAACCTGCTTCTCCAGGGAGACCAGAACCACTGTCCAGAAAAAGATTTGCCATTCCTGAAACCTGGGAAAGTGAGCGGGGCACGGTGGCTCACGCCGGTAATCCCAGCACTGGGAGGCCGAGGCGGGCAGATCACAAGGTCAGGAAACTGAGACCATCCTGGCTAACACGGTGAAACCCCATCTCTACTAAAAATACAAAGAATTAGCTGGGCGTGGTGGTGGGAGCCTGTAGTCCCAGCTACTTGGGAGGCTGAGGCAAGCAAGAGAATGATTCGACCCTGGGAGGCGGAGCTTACAGTGAGCCAAGATGGCACCACCGCACTCCAGCCTGGGCGACAGAGCAACACTCCATCTCAAAAGAAAAAAAAAACCTAGGAAACTAACCTTAGTTCCTTGTGATTTGAACTCCAGGAGACAACCAGGTCCTGGACCCAAACTAACTACTGAGAAACAGAGAGGAGAGGGGTCTACAAAACCGAGGTGGTTTGTATGGAGAATGTACATTGCAGTGTCAGCTCACATGGGTCCGGCACACCTCCTCATGAGCAGCTCACAGCCAAGGGGAAGGCAGAGACCCCTTATGGGGATTTGCAGTCCCCTTCATGGTTACAGGGAAGCACAGTAATACCCTAATAATCATTTTTTATTTTGTCATTTTGAAGGTATATTTCTCAAGGCAGAAAGAATGAAGTTATTTTATCTAAAATTTTGTTAGCATAATTAAAATCTTTTTTTTTTAAGGCAGGCTGGAGTGCAGTGGCACAGTTATAGCTCACTGCCACCTCAAATCCCTGAGCTCATACAATTCTCCTGCCTCAACATCCAAGTAGCTGGAACTAGAAGCACACATCGCCATGCCCAGCTTTTTTTTTTTTTTTTTTTTTTAAGATGGGGTCTTGCTATATTGCTCAGGCTGGTCTCGAAGTCCTGGCCTCAAGTTATTCTCCCACCTTGGCCTCCCAAAGTGCTGGGGATAACAGGTGTGAGTCACCAAGCCCAATCTAAAATCTCTTAAATATTTGGGGACCTCCATGTGCACCCTTGCCTATATGAGGGCAGGCCTATCTACTATGCAAATTGGTGGCTGAGCTGAATCAATAACTCAGAGGATGTGAAGCTCAGGCCAGTTCATCTTCCATCCTAGATGCAAGCTTCCACCTTAGATCAAGTTCCCATGACCTGTCACCTAGATTACAACAATACTTTCCAAACCGGTCTTTCTACTTCCTCCTTTTCTGCCCTCGGTCTGTTCTCCATCAGCACCGGTCTGTACTCCATCAGCACCGACAGTGGTCCTTTTAAAACATTAGTCATGGCCAGGCGCGGTGGCTCACGCCTGTAATCCCAGCACTTCGGGAGGCCGAGGC
>NW_012101554.1:1683267-1709964 GCF_000951045.1 Mandrillus leucophaeus | reverse complement strand
GAGCTTGCAGTGAGCCGAGATTGCGCCACCGCAGTCGGGCTTGGGCGAAGAGCGAGACTTCCGTCTTAAATAAATAAATAAATAAATAAATAAATAAATAAATAAATAAAACAAAACATTAGTCATGTAAAAAACCAGTGTCCTCACAGTGTGTCAGAGGCCCTGGAGGCCTGGCTTTCCACAAGCCCTACCTGCTCACCACTAGCCTCCCTGACAGTCCTCGAACACCTTGGGCAGGCCCTTTTTAAAAAAAAAAACCAGCCTCCGCCCCAGCTGTTCCTTTGACTTTTAACATATTTCCTCCAGATACCTGCCTGGCATGCTTCCTCACTGCTTCTAAGTCTTTGCACAAATATCCCCTCAGGGAGAACTTCCCTAACCATCTTACTTAGAATCATAATCACTCCCTACTCTGGACCCCCCTTCTCCTTGCCCACTTTTCTTTTCATACCACTGATTGCCACCTATCACACCATATCACCCCCATTTGAATGGAAGTTCCATGAGATCAGGCATCTTGGTCTGGTCTGTTCACTGCTGTATCCCCAGCACCTAGATCAGTGCCTGGCACATTGTAGGTGTACAGTAAGCTTTGTTGAATGAATGAACGAATGAATTCATGATGCTTTGCCTCAAAGGTAGCAGCTCCAACATTTGAAGGCTAGGCAGAGATTAAGGAACCAGCTAAACTGAGAAGAGTTTCAGAGGCAAGCGAATGAAGAGAAAATGATATACCGGAAGTCAAGGGGGCAGGAGGAGTGCCTAGCAGTTTCAAATGCCACAGAGAAGGGAAGCTAGATAAGGACTGAAAAGTGCAGGCTGAAAAGATGAAGACAAGGAGCTTGCTTGAAGTTTTTTTCTTTAAAAAACATGCTACAAAAATATCAAATGATATTTTGATTAATCACACTGTTATGAATTTTCTCATAAGATCTGAGCAATCTTACACTATGAATAGCAATGAATAGTGTTATCCTGACATATCTTTTTTCATCTTTCTATGAACAGTTGCAGAATGCCCACGTTTATGGAGATGTCAGGAAGCAAACTCAATGTATAGGATGCATAGATGATCTTATTGTGGCTCTGTGTAAATATTCATCTATTATGGTCACTGCTAAGTGTGACAGGGAACATTAGAAAACACTGTTAGATATTTTGTTTCTACTGTCTCTGTAGTAGTGTAATGTCATGATTTAGGAAAGGGTTAACCTAGAATCATACAGCACCTTGGCTGAAAAATTATTGAGGCTGGGCATGGTGGCTCACATCTGTAATCCCAGCACTTTGGAAGGCCGAGGCGGGCGGATCATGAGGTCAGGAGATTGAGACCATCCTGGCTAACACAGTGAAACCCCACCTCTACTAAAAACACAAAAAAAATTAGCCAGGTGTGGTGGCGGGTACCTGTAGTCCCAGTTACTCAGGACGCTGAGGCAGGAGAATGGCATGAACCCAGGAGACGGAGCTTGCAGTGAGCCGAGATCGTACCACTGCAGTCCAGCCTGGGCAACACAGCGAGACTCCATCTCAAAAAGAAAAAACAAAAGAGAGAAAGAAAAATTATTGAACCACGATCAGAAAGTTTCTGTGTATCAGGCAATAATCTAGCTGCCCTCTGCTTACACACAACAGATAATGTCATCTGCAGAACTAGCTAGTGAGAAAATATTATGATTCCAATATCCTGGTAAGAGCTCAGACCCTGAAGTCATATTGCCTGGGTTTTAATTCCTGCTATTTACCAGCGTGTGGCCTTGAATATGTTTTTTAACCTTCTCTGGGTCCTATAATAATAGCATCTACCTCATAAGACTACAGTGAGGATTTATGCAAAATAACATATATGTATAAAGTTCCCGACATAACAAGGAATCCACATTAAGCTCTTAGAAAATATTTTATTACTACACTCAGTGAAAATTGAGCCTGAATGCATCTGGGTAAGTCATTTACCCAATGTACTCTATACAGTAAGTGAGAGTCAAGATTTGAATCCAGTGCTTCCATCTCCTTCTATGATTCTTTCCCCATCTCATCATAGATGTCTCACGATATTTTCTAGTAACAAGGATGTATAATGGAACATAAAAGTTACACAAATTGGGTGGCTCTTCTGCTTATCATGATGTCAGATGGGGCTGCAATTGTCTGGGGGCTCTGTTGGACTTGTGCATCAAAAACGGTTCACCCACGGATCTGGTACTTCAGCAGGGATAGTGGAATGCTAGACGTAGCTGGGATACAGGGACAGATGGGTGACCAGCACATGAAACTGGCAAGAAATTGGTTTCCAGAATATATTTAAAAATTATAAATCAATAAAAATGAGGAAAACAACTCCAGACAAATGGGCAAAGTACGTAGTACATAATCATTACACAGAGAAAGAACGTGAAAGGCCAATAGGCATTGGAAACATAAGAAAAATATTCAACCATAATAGTAATCAAAGAAATGCAAGATACCATTATATACCACTAGACCAGCAAAAATTAATAATCTAACAATACCAAGTATTGGAAAAGATACAGAACAAAGGAAACTCCATCTATTATAAATTGACATCATCATTTTGGAAAACAGATTTTTTTTATTTTGACTTTGCTCACTCAGCATAATTACTTTGAGATTTATCAGTGTTAATTATGTGTATTAATAATCCATTCCTTTTTACTGCTGAGTAGTATTCCATTATATGAATGTACCACAATTTGTATACACATTCACCTACTAACGAACATGTGTGTTCTTTTCCAGTTTGGAACGATTACAAATAAAGCTGCTATGAATATTCGTGTGCAAGTCTTTATGTGGATCTATGCTTCTATTTCTCCTGGATAAATATATAGAAATAGAATAACTTGATTACAGGGTAGGTGCCTGTTAAAGTTGAGATTTGTATATTCCAGTGGCCAGAAGTTTGATTTCTACAGACTAAGAGGTATGTATAAAAATGTTCTTAGCAGCAATGTTCATTTAAAAAAAAACTAGAAACAATCTAAATGTTCATCAGCTATAGAATGGATTAGTACAGTGTGGCATTTTCACTCAAAGGACTATTATAGGGCAATAAAAATTAACACGCTAAATCTGTAAGTACCAAAATGGCTGAATCTTGGGAACAATACTGAGTTTAAAAAAAAAAAAAAAAAAAAAAAGCAAGTCACTAAATAGAACATCTGTATACAACATTTGTATGAAGTCGAAGTTCAAAATCTGGTATGACTAAACTACATATTACTTAGGGAACATTATACACAATATTCAATTTGGTGGCCAACTCAGGACGGGCTTCAAAGGCAAATGTAGGGGCCGGGCGCGGTGGCTCAAGCCTGTAATCCCAGCACTTTGGGAGGCTGAAACAGGTGGATCACAAGGTCAGGAGATCGAGACCATCCTGGGTAACAAACCGTGAAACCCCGTCTCTACTAAAAAATACAAAAAACTAGCCGGGCGAGGTGGTGGGCGCCTGTAGTCCCAGCTACTCGGGAGGCTGAGGCAGGAGAACGGCATGAACCTGGGAGGCGGAGCTTGCAGTGAGCTGAGATCGGCCACTGCACTCCAGCCTGGGCCACAAAGCAAGACTCCGTCTCAAAAAAAAAAAAAAAAAGGCAAATGTAATATTTCATTTCTTAGGTTGGGTAGCAGGTACATTGCTGTTTGGTTTATTTTTACCCTTTATACCTTACCCATATATTCTTAAAACTCATCTATCTCTTCAATACTTAATAATGTAGCATATGTGAACTCTGAGTCTTTGTTAGTCCATTATGATCGACAGCACACAACATCTTAATGCAAATGCATTATCTTAAAATATTGGAGCCATGTTTTGCCATAAAATATAGCGCTAAGACACCAATTACAGACTCTTCAGGAAAAGACCCATCTACAGAAGATATGCATATTTCCACCATTACTCATGTTTGTTTTACAGTAAACACCTAAGATGTCAACTCCTTGATATCAAGAACTAATCTGCCTTGTTCATTGCTTGGCCCCCAGAACTGTGCCTGGGACATGGCATGAGCTAAACAATTATTTGTGGATAAAGGTAAAAGAGGAAGGGAGGAAAGGAGAGAGGGAAGAGTGAAATGAGAGAAGGAAGGATGGATTGAGGAAGGTCCTCTCAGAAGTGTATGTTGGTATTAAAGAAGTAGAAGGTATCTCTTTGGACTGTGAAACTGTGCCTCTTATGGGTCCATTTTTCATGCAAACACAACCCAAAGACCACCTTCCTCCCCTGTTACCCCCAGAGACAGCAAAAGACAATATTGTATCTCCCATGTGACTAACAGGAACTGCCCTCTACCATACCACATCTGCCATTTCTCCAATTCTTCAATTAAAGCAGACAAGCACCAGAGCCCAGCCAATCACCACAGCCTGACCTTATCCATCCCTATGGAATTCTCTTCCTAGACTCAGACTCAATCACATCAGAAGCTCTGGAGGTGCAGCTGGCATCAGTATTTCTTAAAGCTCATTAACTAATTCCAAGGTACAGTCAACAAGCCAAGATTAAGAATGAGAGCCACTGGCCTAGCAGACAAAGAGCTCTTCATCAGTACACACACATACACACACAGTCACACACAGAAAGACATATACATGCATACACACACATACAGAGACATACACATACACAAACACACACAGAGACATATACATGCACACAGACACATACACACACACACACATATACATACAGACACAAGCAGAGACATATACATACAGACACACAGAGACATCCATATACACACACACAGACACACACAGAGAGATATCCACATACACACAGACACACACAAATATAAACACATACACATAGACACACAAAGAGACACACACACACAGAGCCATACACAGGCATACACACAAAAACACATACATACACGGAGACATACACACACACACACACACAGAGACAAACACACAGACATAAACATACAGAGAGACATGCACATGTACACACAGAGGCATAGCACAGACACACACACACACACACATATACAAACTACTCAAAACCTAGTTCTAAGAGCCACTGCATCAGAACTCCTCTTAGCTTGTTGCAGATGTGTGCTTTCTTGTCTACTTTTTAATTTTAATTAGATTTGTACTTATCTCTTCTGCCTGATTATAAGTTTCTGGGATCTAGGATTTGGTCGTCTTCTCCCACCTCTCAGTGCCTGGTAGCCCCTGGTGAGCATGGGTGCCCCATCGTGGCTGACTGCGTGGGCAGCCTTGGAGGCAGCAGACATTAAGGAAGGCACTCACAGCAGAGGAGCTAGGCTTGCAGTAAATCCTTCAAGGATGTGGCCTATACAGGCTCTGCTTTTCTTTTCTGACTCACTACTTCTTTTCCTCTGCTCTGGTCCGGACATTCCTACCCATTTCCTGGCTCTCTAGCAAAAGTGGGGAGATCCTGGCCAAAAACTCAATTTTTCAGCATTGGGCTGTGTCAACCCTGCTGAGAGGTTGCTGCTTTAAATAAATGCATCTGGGCATTTCAGATTCACGGCACAGACCCACTTCCATCCTTCCTACAGCCTCGGATCATTTGAACTGGCTCAAGAGGGAACATGAAGGCCCAGACTCCCACCGAGAAGCAGCTAATAAGCTAAAGAAGGGAGAGGAGAATGTCTAACTGAATTGGGGGACCATGGGGATCCTGGCCAAAATTCCCCATCGAAGACACAAAAATCAATTTTGAATGGATTTGGACAGATAGTCCTGCCAGGACATTCCAGCAGCGTCTAAATACCAGCGGCAGACAAGGAGAATATTTGCTGTTCTGCAGGATCACCCTGTGCGCCCAGGCTGCCAGGGAACTGGATCCCTCCAGCTCAGCCCCCTGTCCCCAGTCCCTGGCACTCTTCCTCCTCCATGAGACCCTCTAGCCACCTGAGTCACCTTCATGCATTGCTTAGTCCTCCCCAGGGAGCATGTCTGCTGCTACCTTAAGGGTAGTGTGTTCCTTGCACTTTTTATTTCCTATTAAGCAGAGCAAATGAATGGAGATGCCACATTCATGCCCAGAGCAGGTGAATCAGGTGAAGCTTTTGGCCTTAAAGCTAAATCTACATGGAAGCTAAGAAAACAGCTTTTTACACACACTCCAGCTTCCATGTCTTCTTAACTGCAGGTTGCTAAAGAAATGTCCCTACCCCCAACCTCCTGCGTGGATGACAGAAGCATCACTGAGGAAGGGATGGCAGATGTTTTTTTCTCTCCAATGCAGACTCCAATAGATTGATCATGCCTGCTGGGGTGCAGTCCTGCCCCAAGTTTCAGTGAAAAAAATCACAATTGATGAGTGATGTCTGCCACAGGCCTGGGAATGAAGCTTCGATGCTCGTCTTGTTTCTATCGGCCTGTAGGGGAAGATCAAGGCTCCCTACTGAGCCAGAAAAGGGATATTCATACAGATCAGATACACAATGGTCAACACTGGGGCTGCTGGAGGAGGAGTGCAACTTTTGGTGGGCAGAGATAGTTTTCTTCCATGGGAGGGCTCTTCCTCTCTTTGCTTCCTAGTAACTGAGGAAACAAGATAATCCTCTTACTCAGGGACATCTTGTATCTTAGAAGACAAAGACGGGAAGGAGGAAGAGGACAGGGCAATGGTGGCTCTTGGAAAATGAGCAAAAGGAATCTTCCAGACTCACATCCCAGCTGTCAAGTCAAAAGGAAGGTAAAGAACAAGGGCTGGAGCTCTGACTGCCCACAGTTTGCACCGCCACTCTTATCCCTTGCACAGACCAACCTAGAATCCTACACAGGATGGGGGTGGGGGCGCTGGGGCAAGGATTCAGGGGATTATGGTCCTTGTTATGTCTCCTTTGTCACAATGCTGTCAGCAAGGGAGGGTCTTACTGCAAAGAAGGAGATGGAAAGAAATGGGCATTTTATCTGTGTTGTTGGAGGTGGGGAATGGGACAGTATTTTCTTGTTTATGCAGATCATCAATAAAAATGATGAGCAACACACCAGCTGGAGGAAGCCTAGTTGTGTAGTGGTTCAACCAGAGACCAAAAAAAAAAACAAAAAAAACAAAAGAAAACTTCAGAGCCATGGTGAATCACAAGCTGGACCTGAATTTGCAAAACAGCTTCTGTTTTGTTTGTTGGTTGGCTTGTTCTTTGCTTTTTATAAAACAAAAACAATAACAAAAAGACTGAACGACAGTAACTTTGATGCTATCTAATAGCTTTGGCCCTGCTCCTACCACCTCCCTGCTCATCTGTGTCTGAGTGAAAATAAAATACAAATATGTTATCTGGGGTAGGGAGAAACACACACATTCCCATTATCACATTAGCAGATTAGCTGGGCTCCAAGAGCAGAGCTGGAGGAAGCCAAGACAGGATGTCCACATTTCAGCAGGGAAAGAAGAGGGTCAGAAAGGTCCTGAGTGGGAGGAAAGAGAGTCAGGTACCTTGGTGTGGGGTCTTCTGAAACAGGGGCAATCAAAGGGACAATGGATCGTAGGCTAGGTGAGGAAACGCAAAACTGCCAAGAGCCCTGAAAGAAGGGCAGACTTGTGTGAAGTGGCACCTATGTCTCCATCTCATTGAGAACCAGTGCCAGCAGCCCCGTGCCCAGTTTGTCTCTGCCCCATCCCCATGGAATCCATTGCTATTGAAATTAGCCACTCTTGAGGGTGCCCGTTAAGATTTTCATTTACTGTTTCTTCATCAGAGATAAAAGAGTTTTCCTTATTTAAACATACACACACACATACACACACACACATACACACACACACACACACACACACACACACACCAGGGCAATTTGGCTCAGTGAGATCCCACAGAAAGATCTCTTTGGGCAGCTAGAGTTTCAACCTGGGGCATTTGGGTTTAGACAAACTCCTGGGAGTTCTGATGGGACCTTTTCTGAGTATTTCCTTAGGGTTTTGGCAGGATTTTGTTTTCCTTCCATGAGGCGTTTCCTATCTTATGAAAGGAAAAATTCTTAGCTTCTGTATTCAGAAACTTAACACCCCTAAAAAACAAGGCCTTTTATATGTCAAAGACAGTAAAATTCAGAAAACCATCCTCAGGAGTCATCTCAGCTTTCAGTTTGGCCAGTCGGCAGGATTTGTTGACCACGACTTTCTCTCTATACCATACTAAGCAAGACACATACAGAGAAGTTGAAGGCTTGCCCCGAAGGGAGACAAGCAAATTCCCTTCATTCAACAAAAATACACTGAATTCTTTCTATATTCAAGGCATTGTGCTTTTCTAAGAGGACAAAGAAGTCTATTAGACAAAGTTCTATTTTCAGAAACATATGCAAATAACTACAAGAAATAAAAGAATGTGGCAGAATTTATAAGAGAGGTTCAGAGAAAGTCCTCAGGACTATGAGGAAAGAGAGGAATAAACTTCTAGCTGAGGGAGCCAAAAAGAGAGAGAGAGAGAGAGAGAGAGACACCATGGAAGACAGAGCAGTTGAGTTAGGCAGGGAAGAAGTGGCTCCTAGGAGTAGGCTGCTCTCAGACATGAGGCAGCTGGGTAACAGGGAGACAACATGAGCTCCAGAGCCAGGATGCCTGGCTTCCGGTACAGGCTCTACCACTGGTCAAGAGTTTCAACTTGTGAAACTCTTTCCAAGTTGACTTATGTTTCCGAGCCTCAGTTTTTCTCATCTGTGAATGGGGCCAATAATATCTACCTCTTAGGGACTGTGGAAAGGATTACATTAAGTAATTAATGTTAGGCTCTTGGCATAATGCCTGGCACAAAGAAAGTACTCAAAAAATGTCACTTCTTAATTAGCTTGGAAAAAGATGGAGATCTGTGGGGACTGTGGAGGATGGCTGAACAGGAAGTCTTGATTGGCCAGTAGGGAAATGCCAGGGCAGAGGTGCAGGATGAGAAGGTTTGATCTGCTGCCAAAAGTACCGTGCTGAATGAGATAATTCAGAAAGACCAATTCACAGAATCTAAGTAACAGGGAACAAAGATAGGACCAACAAGAGGGTCCTTTGGCCCAAACCTCACTGTCACAAAATGCCCCAAGTTTAGATTTTTGCCATTAGCCCCATCTGCATTTATACATAAAATATAGAGAGCCACTGTCAACCAATGTGAATTTATATAAACATTTAATTCCACCAGCATTTGGGCATTTCTTCCTTTTCAGTAAACTAGAGGCTTCAAAATATGGAAATGGCTCAGGCTCCGCTTGACCTCTGAGAGATTCTCTTAGCACAGTTTAGGTAGACCCAGGTCTGAAATCAAGCCCAGTCTGACAGGGGGGCCTTTCTACTTGGAAACAGCAGCCATGCGCTATCTGACCTAAAGCAGCCATGCTCATAAAATGCATTATGGGATCTGGACTTATGGAAATGGGACCAATCAGCTTACCTGGTAGAGGAAACAGCATAGGAAAAGCTCAGACGGAAGAAAGCAAAGTGTGGGCACAGGGACAGCACATCCTGAAGACTGGTGGAGTGTGGAGTCCAGGAGAGGAGGGGTGGGACCAGGGGCTGGAAACCCATGTGGGAACCAGATCATGGGGAATATGTAAGCCAAAGAGTCACAAAATCTTTGTATAATGCTGGCAATTTACACAACTAACAGCAGAATGCAAGGCATTTCTCAGCTTCACAGCATTTACCCTTTGTTTTGGGACAGCACTCTTTGCTTCCACCACCTCACAAAGCTCCGTCGCTCCTTAAAGTGGTCCTTCCTCTTCCCAGAAACTTCTGGGGAACAGCATCAGCTGTTTCTTCCCATGACCCAGGTGTGTTATTGACTCAGCTGTTAAAGAATAAAATGCCCAAGGAGCAAAATTTGTCCGTGGCCACCAAGCCATTCATTGCAAAGGTGGTGTCTGGTTTAACTCCTTGGTCCTTCTTAAATGTATCAAACACTTTCTTGTCTATGTCATCTGTTTGATGAAGGTCAAGTATTAGAGGCTGTTTGTTCTGTGATGAAAACCGAAATATAGAGACGTGCATAGGAAAAGGATTTTTATCAGGAGAGGCAGTCTAAGAGATATTACTTGGAAATAGAGAACCTTCTGGGATATTTAGATGGCTTTTGCAGATTATGAGCCAGAATGTTGAAATGGGATTCTCCTAGAAAACCTGGGATGAAAGGGATGGAAGAGACTGCCAGTTGCCTTCCAAGCGTCCATTCTCCCTTCGGAGGGAGGAAGCAAGAGATTCCCAATTGTTAGTTTACCCATCCTTCTATCAGACTAAGTACTGGCCAATGTTAGCCAATGTGTTGGTTTTCCAGAAAGGCTCCATTAAAGAAGCTGATTCACATAGAGCATAAATCTGACTGCTCTTCGGCTTTTTGAGCTTCTTCCAAGTAGGAATGCATATGTGACCATCAGAGTCCCGGTAGCCATCCTAGCCCATGAAGTGATCTTGAGCATGAAAGTTATACAATATGGATGATGGTACAGAAAGAAAGTTGTTTAATCTTTGATGACCATGAAACCACCATGCTGGTCCTGGGCTACATACCTCTGCATTTCTTTTACAAGAAAAATTTAAATTTTTGAAAAATCCTTGTGTTTTAACCACTGTCTTCTTCCATATGCAGCTGTCTCTAATCCTAACTAATACAGAAAGCTGTTTATGCCCAACCACAGGAGAACAGACACATCCAAAGCCCATCTCTCCATCTGTCAAATATCTTTGCCAATCTATCTCTGTAATAAATACCTAGCGCCAGCCAGACCCTGAAAGGAGGGATAAGAAAACACGCAGACTGATCCAGATGGTGCCTGTCTTCTTGGCAAAGTTCATCTTTTAAACGCTACTCCTTCAGAAAAACTTTTGTTAACCCCAATCCAAATAAAGTGTCTATGTGATTCTCTCTTTAAGCACCTACTATGTTACAATCACTTGTCTCAGGGCCAAAGTACAGACAGAAAAAAAGAGGATCTTGAAGCCTCTCACAATCTAGTGGTGGCAAAAAAGGCATATTAACAAACTATTTCAATATGACATGTGGGCGACAAGCTAGAGGGTCTGTTTGAAAGGATGTAGAACTCAGAGAAGAGTACTTAGTACCACTCTGGTTGGGCTGTCTTGGGGAGATACCACCAGAGCTGAACATTGAAGAAATGTAGTCTTAAGGGGCACATTTCCTAAAAGGAAAGCCTGAGATGGGGATTCTTGTACAATTTATCAATGGAGTGATCATAGAAGAGCCCTGTAGATGAATGAAGAAAAGTTGAAAGGACAAATGTAAAACTAAGATGAGGAAGTGGCCAGGCACAGTAGCTCATGCCTGTAGTCTCAGAACTTTGAGAGGCCAACGCAGGCTGATCGAGCTTGAGTACATGAGTTCAAGACCACTCTGGGCAATATGGTGAAACCCCAACTTTATAAAAAATTTGAACAATTAGCCAGGCCTGGTGGCACATGCATGTAGCCCCAGCTACTCTGGAGGTTGAGGTTGGAGGATTACTTAAGCTCAGGTGGTCGAGGCTGCAGTGAGCTGAGATTGCACCACTGCACTCCAGACCCTGTCTCAAAACAAACAAACAAAAAAAATGTGGAACCACTGAATTCTAGTGTCAGCCTGATCTCACACGGAGCTTTGAGTGTGAGTAGTCCCACAGTTAAATGTCTCTCCTTGAAGAAGGCTAGGCCCTGGTAATCCCATTGCATTCAGCCAAGGACTGCTGCCCACCCCTGCAAAGATGCCTGGAGGGCATAACCTTCCAGGCACTTCCCCTCCAGGACCCTCCATAACTAAGGCTGATTCTCTGGAAGATAGTACAGCAATGAGCTATGAGCAACCGACATTCAAAGCAGTTTGCAGATGGGTGCACCAGGCCAGGAAAGGAGCCCAGTTGCATCTACTCAGGTGAGAAGGGTCGTGTAAGCAGAAGAAACAGCCTGAGCAAAGGCTACCCAATTTCTGCTGGCCGTGTGTGGGTTGGGAGGTGGTATAGGCACTCCTCTCTAGCTCATGTCGTATCAGGCCCTGAGAAGGAAGAGACGAGGCAGAGCAATGGACAGAAGCCAGAGGGATTCCTCTGCCATGCTATGAAGTCCAGATTCCATCCCATTTTCATAATAATAATACCAACATGAATAATAATAGCACCATATTTATTTCATGGTTAGTATGTGCTAATGTCTGAGGGCTTTCGTTTGTTTTCTTTTTCACCCATGCAATATCACTATGAGGCAAGCGGTATGATTCATTGCACTTTATAGATGAGGAAACTGAGGGTGAAAAAATCATGTAATTTGTCCAAGAGCATATGACTAACAGCTGGGACTGGAAGCCACTGTCTGTCTGAACGTATGCTCATCCCACAGTAACGTAAGTGGTTTTAAGCAAAGCAGTGATGCTGCTAGATTGATTTGCATTTTAAATATTGCATTGGGGCTGCCCATGCTCACCTTGCTAACTTCTCACTGACATACATTTCTGGGGGCTTCTTCCCTTGCATTTTTCAGCTGAAAAAAAAACAAACACAAAAAACTTGAATGCCTCTGATTCTGTCCATCTAAATCCCATTTCCAGATGCTGAAGCCCCTCCAGCTGACACCCCAACAACCTTCCCTTTTGGTTCCCCCTCACCCTAACCAGGCTTCCTAAGCAAGTCCTCCTCCACATCCCAGAAGAGCCAAGCTAGACCCCCACCCTTTCATTAACCAGCTGCCAGCCTCAACCCAGACAGATCTGACCCCTGGAATTTTTTTTTTTAGCACCGCCTGTCATACCGCTTGTTCACTGGCCTCCTCTACCCAAGGGCAAAGCAAAGCAAAGGGGTTCCAGGGACCCCGAGTGAAGAGGACAGAACTCTGAAGGGATGGTCAGACAATACATCACGATCAGGGCTCCGATTGTCTGATGTCAAGAGATTCTGCAGATGGAACTGCCTATGAGTACACACTTAGGCTACAGTCAAAGCACTTCCTCCCAGGGAGGGCAGGCATAGGGAAGGAATGCAAGGGCTCTACAGATGTAGACAGAAGTTGCTGTCTGTGTTCTATTTTTCATGCTGTGGTCTTATTTAAAATAACTAAATTTAATACCTTAATAAAAAAATTAAAAGAGGCCTTGCCCATGGGCCAACAATGAAAGCATTTCATGGACCAAATATTTGTATGAATCTAGTTTGTGCTCCTAGGTCAAATATGCACATATCTCTACCAGGCAAAAATTACCACTTGATGAATGAGTCCCCACAAGGAAAATGGCTCTTAAGTTATGACTGGAAGGGGACACAAGCAACAAGGGATGGTTCCCTGCAGTGCTGATAGCATTCTTTTTCTACATCTGGGTGCTAGTTACTTGGATGTGCTCATTTTGTGAAAATTCAGGGAGGTATGATATGCTCTTTTTTCTTTATGCTTCAAAAAAGTAGCAAAGAACATTAAACATTTTTTAATTGCTCTACTTGATCTGGATCGGTATCTAAGAGCAGCAACCACTCCGGGACACAACTGGGAGTACCCCACAATACTGTCTTTCGGTGAATTCCTTCAAGGAATGGCTTAGTATCTTGTGCCATCCTGAGTCATACTGGAGCTAAAGAAAAAAAAAACCATGTATGTCTGTCTGTGTGTGTGTGTGTGTGTGTATATCTTGAGCATCTCAAATGCTTTTTGGACAGGTTTTAACATATTACTGCTTCTCTAATAAATGAGTTGAATAAAAAATCTTTGATATGCATCCCTTTTGTAATTGCATGTCTTTTTTGGTTTTGTTTTTAGAGTCACATTTTTTTAACCTTTGGAAAATCATACTTTAACACCACGCACAGAGATAAGGTTTTCTCTGGGGGCCCAGAGGAGGCCTTTAGGGAAGCCACATGATTCCTCACTGAACAAAAAACATCCCAGCAACACCTTTCAGGTTGAATTGGCCACTGAGCAGCCCTGAACCTGGCCCCTTGCCTCAGACACAGAAGGGATTCCAGCTGTAGGACTTTCCTCCTAAGCGAGGCCTGGGGAGCACTGACAGCTTTCCTTCCCTGCCTCCAAATAAGGATCCAGGTCAGTGCCGAGGCTGGGCCGGCTCCCTGGGGTTTACCAATTATTTGGCAAAGTGCAGAGATAACATTCTGTGCAAATTTCCTCACATTGTTCTGCCTGGCTCTAGGTATTCCCAGATAGAATAAACTAGAGATAAGTAATGGGAAAAGAAGCTAGTACCTGGGTCTCTCCACAAACATGCCCAGTCATTCCCACCACTATGTCCTCCACTCAGGATGTTTGTGACCTCATCTCACCTTTTCATTCTGCTACTTTCTGGCAAAACCTTCAGAATCGCAGTGGAAATCCCCTCCTCCTGGAGTCAGAATAAAATTTTGGTGTGACCCAGTGGAGCTTCTGGTAATAGAAGCTGCCTTTGAGCATGACTTTTACGGTGCCTGGTGGTGCCCATCAAAGGAGAAGCCACATTCCAGTATCCTCTTCCCCTCAGCCCAGCCCTCAATTTGCTTCCAGGAGCGACCTTCTTGTTTCTTCCTCTTGCTTCCACCCTGTCCCCAAGCCCCTTCCTGATTAAAAGAGAAAATGTCTGATAAAACCCATCTTGGCCTTAAACATCTCATTCATTGAAATGATATTTAGTGAACTCTTCATATTTGTTAGATATTGTGGTGGGTGCTGGGGTCACAATAGACCCAGGTTGTTCTTGGCATTTACACTCTAGAGATAAAGAGGAAGATGGTAAATCACTACATAAATGAGTGAACAGATTATAGTGGATGCTATAAACTAAATAACAGAATATCTCCCTTAGATATAGTTATTAGAAAAATGTTATCCAAGAAAGAGACATTTGAGCTGACATGTAGAAGATGAACAAGAGGCCAGATTTGTGAAAAGGTAGAGGGAAAGGAATCAGAAACAGAGAGACTAGCAACTGCAGTGGTCCTGGGTGTGAAAGGTCTGGCATTTTTGAGAAATGCTTAAGGGTAGCCAGCCCCCAAGATCCCCACCAGTAATTCTCACCTCCTGAGATTCATGTCCTTAAGTAGTCCCCTCCCCATCTAGATGGAGCTGATTTGTGTAACCAAGAAGAAATTTCAAAAGTGAAGGAATGTGCCTTCCAAGCCTAGGTCATAAAAGACATTGCAAATTCAGTCTTGCTCTCTTGAATTACTCAATTTATGGGACATGAGCTGCCATGTTGTAAGGATACTCAAGCAGCTCAATGGAGCAATGCACATAGCAAAGAACTGAGGCTTTCTGCCAATAGCCCTGTGAATGAGACCATCCTGAAAACAGATCTTCCAGCCCTGGTGGAGCCTCCAGATGATTGTGGCCCATGCTTACCACAGCCTTATGAGATCTCTTGAGACAGAACCACCCAGCTAACTTTTAATTCCTGATCTTTGACTGCAGCCTTATGAGATCCTTTGAGCGAAAATCACCCAGCTAACTTTTAATTCCTGACCCAAAGAAATTATAAGACATTAAATGCTTATTGCTCTTGTTTATGTTAGTCTGTGGTAATTTGTTATACAGTCATAGATAACAAATATAACCACTCAAATATGGTGAATCAGGCAGAGAGTGATAGAAGATGAAGCCAGAGAGGCTAGCAGTAGCCAGGTCACATGGCCACTGGAGGCTGCAGTAGAAGCCTGGATTTTATTCCAGGTTAGATGGAAACTTACTGAAGAGTTCAAGCAGCAGAGTGGTGTGATCTCATTTACACTTTGTAAAGATTATCAGTATGGAGAATGAATTTTAGAGGGACAAGAGTAGAAACAAGGAGACCAACTGGGAAACCATTGCGTCAGTCCAGGATGTCAAGAAAGGTGACTTGGACTAGGTAGGGAACAGCACAGATGGAGGAAAGAGAATGGATTCAGCATACATTGTGAAGATAGTTATCATGACTTATAAACAAATTGGCTATAGGGATGGTGGAAAGAAAGGAATCAAGATGATAGCTAGGTTTTTAGCTTAAGTAACAGAGTGCAAAATAGTGCCATTTACTGAAATGAAGAAGATTAGAAGGAGTAGATTTGGAGGTAAAAGAATCAAAAGAGAAAGAGTAGCTCATCTCCCAGTTCCTATTACATTTGGAAGCCTTTGGTACAATATGACCAAAATTATATGGATTATAATAATACAGATTATATTATTTATATATAATTATACAAAATTATATATAATGTATACAATAATTAATTATATATTGGACATTAATTCATCTTAATCCAGTTTTATTTAGTAGTCCTTCAGCTACTAAAATCTTTGCATTTTGGAAGATCCATTTACCTTTCACACACTGTAGCTAGATGCAGCAGCTAAGAGTCTCCTCGAGGCGGTTTTTTGTAACTGGCCACTTAACAGGTATTAAATAGACAAGTTTGTGATGTAGACGATACTGAGGATGGCTTTGAAGTTGTGCAGTGCATCTTGTCTTTATACTTACCTGTCTCCCACCAACGTTAACTCTGGGACTGGGGCTGGGACTGTGTCTGTTTCACACTTACATTCCCAAGACCCACCACACTGCCTAATATGTGGTAACCATGCAAAGAAAAAAGTGTGTTGAATGAATGACCATTATATATAATCCTGCAAAGCAAAAAATTAAAATTAAAAAATTAAGAAAATCACACGCCATTCTACTACACAGATAACCACTGTCTATGTTTTGATACAATTCCTCTAGTCTTTTTTCTATTCATAAATATTTGTCATCTGTATGTACATTTGCACTCATATTTGTAACTTTTCCTCTACTTCTTTTGAAAGAAACAGCCAGCATTTACTGAAAGATCTGTGCTATGAAAGATCCATTGTAATAGACCACACTTCTTGTTGGTTTAAGCTCCTGGGAACTTCTAGTCCAGAAATAGAGTTGGAGCCATGGCTAGCAAGGTACATCTGTCATAAGGCTCAATATTTTGGAATTTGTCCTGGCATTTTAAATATTAAGTGGGGAGAACAGTTGGTCCTAGCTCTGCCAGTAGGAGTGTGAAAGACCCTAGAGGAACCAGGCCCAGGAGGCTACCTTTACTGAGACTCTGACCACCAGTACAGTTCTCCACTTTATAAGAGCAATTCTTTCCTGAAAATCCCTCTTAATAGGCCAAATCATCCAAAGTTGAAAACAACACCGTATTATTTTCAGTGAGAAAGAAATTTTGCACCTTACGCCTTCAAATTTACCCCCATTCTACTAAAGAAAACCAAAATATTCAAGGACAAACAAGAAATAACCACCAAAACTCATTAAAATGGACAAAATTACCTCAATTGTTAAGTTATATTAACCTAACAAAACATAGCCCCTTCATCAATTACTCCACATAATATTGCGATTTACTCCCTCTCATTAATCCATTACACAGAGCACAATTAAGACTCTGCTTTTGAATTTAAAAATGATGCTAAATTTTTAAACAATATAGTCTTTAGAACAAACAAGGAGAGAAGCCCAAACAAGGCAGTAGAGACAAAAGAAATCAATTAAAGCAAAGAATTATTTCACACTCCCCAAAGAGATGGGTATCATCAGGAGCAAAAGATTGTTTTTTATAAACAAGCAAATCAGTAAGATTCTCAAACACCTGTTAAGTGGCCAGTTACCAAAAACCACCTCAAGGAGACTCAGCTGCTGCACCTAGCTGCAGTGTGTGAAAGGCAAATGGATCTTCCAAAATGCAAAGATTTTAGTAGCTGAAGGAGGACTGCTAAATCAAACTGGGTTGATAAGATGAATTAATGTCCTATATATAATTAATTATTGCATAAATTATAAGTAATTAATTTTGTATAATTATATTTAGAGCAATTATATTTTCAGCAATTCTTTCCTGATAACAGTTTTCCTACAGGTGAAAGTACAGTGTCTCAAAAAAAAGGATGTCTTTTTTTTAAAGTCACACAAAATTGTCAAATGGGATAGCAGTGGCCTTGAGCAATTACAATACCATATGATAAGTGCATTAAGGAGGGGACAAAAGGTATTGTGAGCACACGTGAAGGTAGTATTTAGGAGTAAGGGAAGGCTTCCCATAGGAAGCGATGTTTAAACCAAGCCTGAGAGGCAATAAGCACTTACTTTTGTAACTAAAATAAAACAAAGGGTTTAAAAATTAGCATTGGCAGTTATTAAACAATCAACTATTGAATATCATAGGTAAATAAATGAACAAATGAATACATATATGAAAAAATAAATGTAAGATTTTTTTAAAAGCAGAAAGATCAAATGATTAGTCTGCTCTACCACCAATTTGAGGGAGACTCCTACATGGAAAAACAGTCAGCCAACTCTCAGCCCTGAGCTCAAAGTGTGATCCATGGCCCAGAGCACCAGTATCACGTAGGACTTGTTAGAAAAGCAGAATCTCAGGCCCAGCCAAGACCCACCAAATCACAATCGGTATTTTAACACAGGCGATTTGTGTGCACATTGAAACTTGAGAGGCACTAGACCATGATTCACAATTTCAGCTGCACATTAGAATCACTTGGAAGCTTCTGCAAACCTGATTGCCCATTGCAGTCTGGTGGTTAAAAGCACAGATCCTGTATCTAATTCCCAGGTTCCTTAGCTTATTAACTGTGGGATCTTCGGCCAAATCCATAACCTTTTGGTGCCTCAGTTTCTTCATCTATGTGATGGGCATCTACTAACATGATTCCCAGAGGTTCCTGTCTCCTGGCATTCATACCCTTTTGTAATCACCTCCACTTGTGTGGACTGGACCTAGTAAACTCCTTCTACCTAATGGAGTACAGCAAGAGAAACAGAGGGCTGCCTTCTCTGCTTTCAAGATAACATCCTGTTGCAGTGGCTTCCCAAGGGGAAGAACGCTGTGTCCTCACGTGGAGGAAGGGATGGAAGGGCAACAGAAGGCCCCCTTCAACCTCAAGCCCTTTTATAAAGGTGCTAACCCCATTCATGACTTAATCACTTCCCAACAGCCACACCACTTAACGCTGTTGCATTGAGGATTCCGTTTCAACACAAATTTTGGAGGAGACACTATCATTCAAACCGTAGTATAATAGATGTCATTTCCAAGATTAAGTTATAAAAGACTGACTTAAATCTTGCCCACCATCTCTCTGACTCTTCTCACTTGCTCAGTTGATGAGGCAAGCTGCCATGTTGTGAGCTGCCCTACGGAGATACCCAAGTGGCAAGGAGCTGAGATCCTGAGTCCAACAACCACAAGTAAATGAATCCGACCAACAGCCAAACAACTTAGCTCGAAAGTGACCCCTCCCAGGTAGCCCTGAGATGCATGTAGCCCTGCCTGACACCTTGATTACAGACGTGGGAAGGTTCCAACCCTAAGAATCAGCTAAGCCACATCTGGATGCTTGATCCACAGTAATGGTAAGAACATAAATGTTTGTCATTTTAGGCCACTAAATTTTGGCTATGCAATAATACATAACTAATACAATCTATAAAATGGTGATGATAGTAGCATTCATTGCATATAGTTAATACAAAATTAAGCGATTCACATAAAATGCTTAGAACAGGGCCTGGCATAGAAGAATCAATATATTCATTGTGCCATTAGCTATTTTACAAGGTATTAATGCCTTCGGTATCTGTATTAATCCGTTTTCACACTGCTGATAAAGACATGCCTGAGACTGGGTAATTTATAAAGAAAAAGAGGTTTAATGGACTCACAGTTCCACATGTCTGAGAAGGCCTCACAATCATGGTGGAAGGTGAAAAGCACATCTTACGTGACGGCAGAGAAGAGAGAATGAGAGCCAAGTGAAAGGGGTTTCCCCTCATAAAACCATCAGATCTCATGAGACTTATTCACTACCAAGAGAACAGTATGGGGGAAACTGCCCCCATGACTCAATGATCTCCCACCAGGTCCCTCCCACAGCATGTGGGAATTATGGGAGCTACAATTTAAGATGAGATTTGGGTAGGGACACAGCCAAGCCATATCAGTACCCATCAAAGAATACAAATTATTTTGCTTCCACTAAATGGCCCCAGCCTCCTCTGCCTCCTGAAAGCTTCCTTCTCTACCTTCCTTGTCAATTAATTGTCACTCCTAGTTGGCATCATTATGTCAACTCCTGGCTATTCCTCCTCATCCAGGAAAAAAAAAAAAATTTTAAGCTGTTTCTAATTAGCTATAGACTGGGCAACTTGATAAACCAGTATGTTATGATTGTGACTAAACTAAAAGTAAGCAGATTCTGATTTAGGGTCTAAGGAGTTCTCCTATGAGTACAATTAAATATTTTTGTTTTAAAGCAAGGGGTTTGTTACCATCAAAAGGGATGGCCCTGCTGCTTTCCATTTCTCAGCTATGTTCCAGTCAGTTGAGGTCACCAGATTTAGGAGGCATCTCTGAGTGTCTACCATGAGATCAGCACATTCTACATCAACTGTAATTCATCACATCTCTGATTTTACTCATCCCCATGTGCAATTCCCCTTGGCCCTATCTGGAGTTTGTTTATATCAGCCAAAATATACCTTTGCTTTTAATGCCTCCATGTAGTCAAGTTTCATTTCTTTCTTTTGTTATCAAGAGTTCCCACTATACAGGGATTGAAGGAGACTTCCTTGAGGAAGAGAAGATTAAATTAATACCTAAAGGAGAAGTTGAGTGTACATGTGTGGAGGAGAAAAGAGGGCATTGGAAGATGGTTTAAGGCAGAAGGAACAACTTGCGTGATTTCCCCAAGGTAGGAGGGAGCAGAAACAAAGTCAGTGCAGCTTGGCTGGACCCCCTGTGTGAGGGATAAGGTGCCCTGAATGGGGTAGGGGCCAAAGCGTGATGGCCTTACACGTTGGTTAGTAGTTTAAGTTTCAATCTGAGGACACAGGCATGACACTAAAGGGTTTTAAGCAAGGGTTTGGCAAACTACAGCCCTTTAGCCAAATCTGGCCCTTGGCCTATATTGGTAAATAAATTTTTATTAGAACATAGCCACATCCACTCATTTACATATTATCTATAGCTCCTTTCACGCTACAAGGGCAGGGTTGAGTAGTTGTACCAGAGACCAAACAACCTGCAAAACCTACAATATTTACTTTCTGACTCCTTATACAAAAGTTGTTTACTACCTCTGTTTTAGGCTCATGAGTTCCATGATCAGACCTGCCTTTTACATAGATTCTGGCTGCTGGTTGAGAATATGCTGATACAGGGACAGAGAGCTGCTGCTACTTTTTCCTTCCTTTACATACTAGCTGGAGCTGGAGCACGGTGAACCACCCTTGTGTAAGAGAGTGAGGAGACAGAGGTGAGGCCAGTGCTTTGGATCCTCCACAGACAGGTAAATCAAATCCTACAGAGATTGGTTGCATTTTTAATAAACAAAGGGCATCTTGGAGAATAAGAGAGATGATATACAGACACTTTTTGTTTTCATTTTCATTGACATATCAGAATATGTGGTGGCAGGTTAATACAAAAAAAAAAAAAAAAACTAGCATGGGTTAGTAGTTTTAAAAAAGGCAGAACAAACAACAAGTCATTCCTCCCAGCCTGCCATCTGTGTGCGGTGACTCTCTCCTCAGGAAACCAGAGAATGGTACAAATCTGAGATTGCTGTTCTCATGTGATCAACAGGAGGGAAGTCACAAAGATGCGAAAAGACAACGCTGGTCCCCAAATGCACAGTTGCATAGGTCCTTCCTGGGTTTACTTAGCAGCAATATTTGCTTCAAAAAAAAGTTATTATTCACTAAACTTGGTTGGGGCCAGTGAGATAGAAAATGGGAAGCCAAGGGGAGTCGTTTCTTCAGGACACTGGCAGAGACCCAGAGTACAAAGTTGTCTACAAACCCTCGAATCAGTGTGAGACTTGAAAGAGAACTACATGTTGCCAACGCAGGCTTGCCAGAGCGGAATTGAAACCATACCTCTACCTCATGCAGGCATCCTCCGCTGGGAGGATGTTCTTATAAATCTCAGCCTTGGAGCCCATCTCATCTGCAGCCCCCTCCCTGTTCCCCGTCTCTTTCACTCCCCAAACCAGAGGAACATAATAAACACAGAAGGCATGCCTCTCTCCAGAGCACCTCTGGGTTGAAAGCAGTAGAGAATCAAAAATCAACAAAGGATGAACGTGAGCCCCCTGGTTCCTTGTGATCAGGTTCTCGCCATTATGGCCCATTTGACACAGGCCCCACCGTGTGTTGCAAAGTCCATGGCTGCTGGGAGTAGACCTCACGGTGCCTGTAGCAGCAGGAGACCCCAGATCTTGCTGTTTTTTGTTGTTTTTTTTTTTCACCTGAGCTACTCCTCCCAATATCTAGCCAAGGCATTCCAGGTTGATTTATGAAAATTTGACCTCAATCCAGAGAAACTCCCAAATGAGCCCAGTGGGAACACAAATAACTACAGCCTGGATTACTGCACTTGCAATGAAAACCAAGGATGAATCACAGCCACAGAAGTGGAGAAAAGAGTTTTTCGTTCTGGGACAGATTCCACCGTTTCCACCGGGAGGTCCTGAACTTGGTATTCAAGGACTCCCAGAATCTGACTCACTTCTCTCAACTTTCACTTCCTACACAGACACTGTCAGATGGATTTTGTTCCCTGTTCACCCATGGGGTACCCCAGCCCCATCGTTGCTCCAGCTAGAAGGCTTCACCCTCATCTGGTCCCTCCATTTCCAGGAAAACACTTCAGTAAAAACCAGGAGGCACCTGTATACATGTAGAGAGGAAGGGTCCCTACATAAAGCTAGAACCAGTTTTCAACTGGTTCAGGTAACCAGGAGTTTCATTCGGTTTTACAGTGAATTAGTTTTTGCCAAAGCATTTTTGCCCAATGTGCTATCTCAAAAGGAACATAGTGCTATGTCTTTTACTGAGTCCACAATATATATATTTATCTTCTCTCTGGTAATATCATTGTGCCACAAAAGTACCAAAAGGAGGGCATTATTTCTGAAGTGTAACTGTAAAGTCAAGATTCAGGACTACGTTGTAGTTCACTCCAGGATTGAAGGATAAATTGACTTCCTACATAAAAATTAAACCTTAGTTGTAAAGACGCAGGTGATAAGCTTTTTGGATTCTCTTCACCAAAAAGGAAAGTAAGGCTGGGCATAGTGGCTCACACCTGCAATCTCAGCACTTTGGGAGACCGAGGTTGGAGGACTGCTTGAGCCCAGGAGTTTGAGACTAGCCTGGGCAACAGGGCAAGATGCTGTGTCTACAAAAAAATTAAAAATTAGCTGGGTATGGTGGCACACATCTGTAGCCCCAGCCCCCTGGGAGCCTGAGGCAGGAGGGTCGCTTGAGCCCAGAAGGTTGAGGCTGCAGTGAGCCACGTGCAGCCACTGCGCTCCAGCCTGGGTGTCAGAGTGACATGCTGTGTCAAAAAAAAAAAAAAGGAAAATGAAACTCCAGAATTTTTTTTTTTGCCAATTATATATGTTCTACTGAACTTTCTACAATGCTAACATTCTGTCTGGTGTTCTGGTTACATTTTAATTGTAAAAAACTAAAATCATTATATATTATTAGCCCTAGATTAGCAACATTAAAGGCCAATCATCAATAATACTATAAGCAAGTACCTAGCACTTTGGTGATCATTTGTAAGCACTGCTTCCTCCTTCCATCATGAAATGCGTTCTTCTCTTGACTTCCACTTTCTGGAGTTCTTTCTACCATTCTGGGCTCTTTTCTTATTCCACTTTGTAGACTTGTCCACCATTATGCAACCATTAAATGATACAGTTCTCCAAGACTCTGTTCTGGGCCTTCTATTCTTCTCCTCTACATTGTCTCTTGAGAAAATTGCATGCATGCTCTAGGATTTGGATGACATCTTTAAATTGATAGCACCTCTAATAGATTGAAGAGTGGTCCCAAAAAGATGTGTCCACATATGAACCATTGCCTGTTGATGTGACCTTATTTGGAAATAGGTTATTTGGAGATGAAATTAAACTAAAGATCTCGGATGAGATCCTCTTAGGTTTAGATTGGACCCTAAATCGAATAATGAGTGTTCCTGTAAGAGAAAGGAAAGGAGGAGATACTGACGCACACAGAGCGGGAGGCCATGTGGAGATGAAGGCAGCAGACTGGAGTCAAGCAGCCCCAAGCCAAGGAATGCCAAGGGTTGCCAGGAGCCAACAGAAGCTAAGAGAGAGTCATGGCATGCATTCACCCTTGCAGCCTCCAGAGAGAACCAACTCTGCCAACACATTGATTTTGGATTGCTGCCCCCAGAACTGTGCAAAAATAAGTTTCTGTTGTTTTAAGCTGCCAAGTTTGTGGTAATTTGTCACGGCAGCCCTAAGAATCTAATACAGCACTCAAATGTGCATCTAAGTTCTGTGGCCTCTCTCTGAGTTCCAGACAAACATCTACAACTGCCAACATTACATCTCAGAGGAGCCTAAACTCATTGTGTCTCTGATTTAATCCAACATCTTGTCTGCCCAAGTCCACACCCCAACATGGCTTCGTTCTGTCTCCCCAACTCAGTGGATGGTTATCACTATCCATTCAGTTCCATCAACCAGTTCTCTGGGTGTCACCCATGATGCTACCCTCACCTTCCCATAACCAATCACCAAATCCAGGCAATTTTACCCCCTAAATGTCTCTTAAGTCTATCCATTTATGTCTATTTTTACTATCACACCTTAGTCCAGTGATCTTCAGCTCTTGCCTGGACTACTGCTGCAGGCTCCTAACCAGTCTGCCTATTTCAAGTCTTGCCCTCTACAGTCAATTCTCAGCCCAGCAGCTAGAGTGATCTTATAAACATAAATCAAGTCACATCACAGTCCTTCGATGGCCTCACATAGACCTAGGCCTGCAAGGCCCCCCAACTACTTTTTCAGTCTTGGCTCACACAATTTTCCCCTACCTCCCTGAGCTCCAGCCCTTTTTTTCCCTCTCCAGAAACCCTTCCTTGTAATATAACAGGACCTCTGGTTTTAAATACCCTACAATTCAAATCCTGGCTCAGCCTCTTCTAGCTGTGTAACTTTGAGCAATTTACTTAATTTTTGTGTATAGGTTAGGGGAAGGGGGTGGGGAAGCTAGGAAGTCCATTTCCCCATCTGGAAAATGGTAATAACAATAATTTTTACTTTATCGAATTGCTGTAAGTACTAAACGACCTGATTCATATCAGTCATTTAGCAAAGTATCCATTACATTCTTAAATATCAATGTTGCCATCTTCTAACAACTTCACCATCTCCCAACACAAGGAATTTCCTGTTCCCAACATATCTCCACATCCTCCACCTAATCCATTCCCCTTTATCCTTCAAACATTGTCTCCAGTGCCTTCAGGGCGTTCTCCAAACATCAGCCTACCTTGGGGTCCTCTATAGAATTTCAGGGCCCAATGTAGCCTTTATTCCTAGCATTTATCCAGCAAGACCTGAGTCTTACCATGTACAACTCTTACGTTACCAAAACAATTGCTTATCCAACAATGAACAACACATTCATTTCTTCTAATGGAATTTTTTTGACCATGTATTTTTTAATGGTATGATAAACACACTGAGAACAATTTTCAAGGTGAGTGACAATGGAGTGATTCGCTAGGCAGTCAGTGGCTTGTTGAAGATGCTGTATCAGCTCACTCTCCACACTATAAACAGGTAGCATGGGTCAAAATGGACAGATCAAAAATGACCCTGCCAGAAGTATTTCATTATGACAATCTTAACAACCGCAGATTGCTTACAAATGAACAAGAGATGGTAGAGAGGTACTAGGTGAGAAATAACTTTGGAAATATATGGCAAATGCAAATACATAATATGAATAGACTGTATCCAACACATCTAAACATCTTCTCCTTCACATTCTGTAGAATCTCACCTGAAGGTTTTCCTCTGAATCTCACCTGAATCTCACCTGTAGAATCTCACCTGAAGATTTTCCTCCACTTTCACTTGGTTGTCCAGTGACCAGGGACCCTGATAATAAAATGGCAATAATGTTATGCGCTAACAGTAGTGATATAGTTTTTATTTCTGCATCCCTAACGTAAAGTTTAGGGTCAGTCTCATAGGAACTTCTCAGTAAGTGCCACTTGATCAAATAAATGGATGTTTTTGAATACCAATTAACAACACAGTTGTTCCCCAGAGAGACCCCTCAAGAAGTATGGCCATTTGACAAGAGTTTTAACCTCAGGGCTTCAGTGAACATGTGATACTACAATTCCTATGCAGTGTGAACCAAAAAGTATCTGAGACAAGTTTCAATCAATTTAGAAAATCTACTTTGCCAAAGTTAAGACGAGTCCACAACACAGCCTCCAGAGGTCCTGAGAACATGTGCCCAAAGTGGCTGGGGCACAGCTTGCTTTCACATATTTTTAGGGAGACATAATACATCAATCAATGCATGTAAGATTTACATCAGTATGATCCATAAAGGCAGGACAACTCAAAAGGTGGGGGCTTCCAGGTCAGAGGTAGATTTAAATATTTTCTGATTGGCAGTTGGTTGAAAGAGAAAGGAATGTGTGGGTTATGATAAAGGGTTGTGGAGACCAAGGTTTTATCAAGCAGGTAAAGCCTCCAGGTAGCAGGTTTGAGAGAGAATAGATTGCAAATGTTTCTTAAGTTTCTTATCAAACTTAAGGTCTGCGTTGATGTTAATGCTGGAGGGGTATAATGAGGCATGTCCAATTCCTCTTCCATCATGGCCTGAACCAGATTTTCAGGTCAACGCTGGAATGCCCTTGGCCAAGAGGAGGGGTCCATTCAGATGGTTG
>NW_012101554.1:1672217-1683217 GCF_000951045.1 Mandrillus leucophaeus | reverse complement strand
CCAACACATCTAAACATCTTCTCCTTCACATTCTGTAGAATCTCACCTGAAGGTTTTCCTCTGAATCTCACCTGAATCTCACCTGTAGAATCTCACCTGAAGATTTTCCTCCACTTTCACTTGGTTGTCCAGTGACCAGGGACCCTGATAATAAAATGGCAATAATGTTATGCGCTAACAGTAGTGATATAGTTTTTATTTCTGCATCCCTAACGTAAAGTTTAGGGTCAGTCTCATAGGAACTTCTCAGTAAGTGCCACTTGATCAAATAAATGGATGTTTTTGAATACCAATTAACAACACAGTTGTTCCCCAGAGAGACCCCTCAAGAAGTATGGCCATTTGACAAGAGTTTTAACCTGAGGGCTTCAGTGAACATGTGATACTACAATTCCTATGCAGTGTGAACCAAAAAGTATCTGAGACAAGTTTCAATCAATTTAGAAAATCTACTTTGCCAAAGTTAAGACGAGTCCACAACACAGCCTCCAGAGGTCCTGAGAACATGTGCCCAAAGTGGCTGGGGCACAGCTTGCTTTCACATATTTTTAGGGAGACATAATACATCAATCAATGCATGTAAGATTTACATCAGTATGATCCAGAAAGGCAGGACAACTCAAAAGGTGGGGGCTTCCAGGTCAGAGGTAGATTTAAATATTTTCTGATTGGCAGTTGGTTGAAAGAGAAAGGAATGTGTGGGTTATGATAAAGGGTTGTGGAGACCAAGGTTTTATCAAGCAGGTAAAGCCTCCAGGTAGCAGGTTTGAGAGAGAATAGATTGCAAATGTTTCTTAAGTTTCTTATCAAACTTAAGGTCTGCGTTGATGTTAATGCTGGAGGGGTATAATGAGGCATGTCCAATTCCTCTTCCATCATGGCCTGAACCAGATTTTCAGGTCAACGCTGGAATGCCCTTGGCCAAGAGGAGGGGTCCATTCAGATGGTTGCGGGGGCCTTAGAATTTTATTTTTGGCTTACGTGGTGTTTTGGGCTTCCCACAGCCGAGTTCCCTGGATTTTCCTCGGGGGAGCCTCCCCTCCTCCATTCTCATTCTTTGTGCTTTGGGTGGAACACAGGGGTGGGTGTTCAACCAAGAGCTGTAATCCTGGACATGTGACCCAAACCTAACCAATCAGAACATCACATCCTCCTAGACACAGCAATTGGTTTTGAGATGGACACGTAACCCAAGCCATTGCAATCAGTCCAGTTGGAGCCAATCCTGAGTCTTTTGTTTGAACAACCAGAAAGAGTTGGTGAGAACCAGACTCTTTTCCATTGGTCTTGGGGAAGCAACCCTGTAAGCCAGGAATAACCAAAGGCCATCAGCAGAGGAGGGCCATCAGCAAGGAAATCAGCCCAAAGGAAGCAGAACACAGAGAAGGAGAAATATCAGGTCTTGAAGACATGTTTAGAGCCCCTGGATCTAACTATATCTGAACTCACATTGCCCCTGGACTGTTGCCATGTGACCCAACAAAGTCTTTTTTTTATTTATTTGTTTAAATTAGTTTGACTTTTCTGTCACTTGCAGCAAAGAAGACCCTGATTAATACTCTATTTTCAGAAAACATCTGAGTTTTTTGATGCCTTTAACCTAAGAATTTCAGCTTTAATACACTATATGAGTAATTAATGATGCAGGTCTCAGGAGGGTGAAGCAGGAGTTACAAGGTCACAAAGGCCCCAAGGGTAACATATGAAGATCTAGACATCTCTACAGCATAACTAGTGATAACTGTGAAAATTCCAAGGACTCAAGTGGTTAAAGTTAACTGTATCTGAAATTCAAACACAAACTGGAATTAGTCACATTTAACTGGAATTAGAATGCATTAGGTCACCTATTTCCATTGTAATACCAAATTAGTTCCCATTAATTGGCCCCTATTTACTTTCAATCACTTGCTTCTGTCAGATATTTGTACTGGCATTTCAGTCAGGAAGACGTTAGCTAGGCCTAATTGCTCAGACTGTATTTCACAGACAGCCTGTGCTATCAGATAGCTCTGAAAAGAAAACAATAGATGGCTTAACATGCAACTCTAGGAATGTCAGGTATGTGGTCATAAAATCTAATAATTTCAGAGCAGGGAGAGCCTTAGATTAGCTGCTAACCTTCCCTATGGCCCAAAACATTAAGTGGCCCCAGAGCTAAAGTCATTTCTGACTGTTTTTTAAAAGACGTTTTCTTAAACAGTAAAAATCATGACTGTCATACACATAGAAAATGAACACATGTCAAAGGTTTTATTTTATTCACCAATTAATGAGGAAACCCTAAGGTGTTAAACTGGTTCAAAGGAGAATTCAAAGAGCAGACACATATGTAGGCAATCAGAAATGCCCAGCAATGAGGAAATGCATTTGTTAATAGATGCAAGACTGGTTTTCTCCACCAAACACTCATTTGCATTGACTGTGGATGAGAATCATTTATATTACTATGGTTTCTTTTTTTCATTTACAGAGTTATAAAATGGCTCAAAGACAGTGAAAGATGCAGACTACTATGAACTTAAAGAACCCAAATTAAAGTACTGGATAGCACCCAGCCATATGACACCCAGTAATCCTTTTCTCTCCTTGCCATTCAAAGATTTTTGGTTTTTCCTCTCTGTATATGATGTTTGCATTAACCAAAATATATTACACGTTATTAGAGCATTTTTGTGGTTTTTAAAAAACCTCACTAAGCCTCAGTTTCTTCATTTTGAAAGAAAGGAAATTGTAATATTCATGTTGTAGGGTGTGGTAAAGATTAAATGCAATAATGTCTGGGAAATCCCCTAGAACAGCACACCCAGCACCTAGTTTAGGGAAAAATGTATGCTTCAATGGAAAACTATGCATTGTCTAGGGTATACACTTCCAGATAATCTAATTCTGATTCTATGGGAGCTCTGTAACTGTATTACTGCCTAATAAAGTTACAGTCATCTATCTAAGTACTGTAGTAATTACAGTACTTACATACAGTAATTTTGCCTATAGACATGCAAATAAATTCTGTCTGTTAGAGAGACAACCTGTCTCTTCCCCCGACAATAAAGCCGGTTTTGCAGTCACTTGCGAACTTATTTCTTTATTTCTGATCTATTAAAGTCTTTGTGGTTTGACTTCTCCTTTAAACCAACTGTAACATCTGTCAAAGGCTGGCTCCACTAATATCACAGACACAACCTCTTGATAAGACAAAGCTGAGTTCATGGCTTACTGCGGTGAAGGAAACACTGCTAGGAGTAGCGAATCCATTCGGGTCTGCAGCAACCTCAATCCTTGCCTCCTCAGAAGAAAGAATTTGACATAAGGCAAAGGAAAAGGCATAAGACAGCGTGAGAGACTGAGGCAAGTTTTAGAGTAGGAGTGAAAGAAAGTAAAGTACATTTGGAAGAGGGCCAAGGGGGCCACTTGAGAGATTCAAGTCTGCAGTTTGACCTTTAACTTGGGGTTTTATACGCTGGCATTCTGCATGCATAATGGCCTGCCAGCCCTTGGGGGTGCTGCATGTGCAGTGTGTTTACTTTAGTTGTGCACATGCTCATATACGGCGTTCTTCCCTTACCAGTCAAGCGTTCCTAGAGGAAGGTCAAATACCAGGTAAACGCCACCATTTTGCCTCTTAGTGCGCATGCTTGAGCCCACTCGCCCAGCTCCTGAGATTTTATCGGGAAGCTGCTGATCACCAGCTTCAGGTGTTTTCTGTCTACTGGGAGACTGCCTTCCCCTGGCGTTGGCTGGGACCAGTTACCATTTTAGAGACAGTTTAACAACCGCCTAACCATCACCTGATGGTCACCTGATATTCTTGGGCTGGGAGTTCGTGGGGCTCTCCTGCTCTGCTCACCATTACCTAACTATCTAGGCTCTCCTGCTCTACTCACCATTACCTATCTATCTATCTACTGGAACAACACCACCTAGCAAAGCTGCGGCCATGTCTTGCAGGAAGAAGGTGACGTCAGAATTTATTAAGAATTGGATATTTGATTTAAGGTGGGCTTTCAAAGCAGAGATTTGATTAAGATTGGGTAAGGTTCATGGTACGACAGTTCAGAATTGATGGAAACAGCAAGGTGACAATTTCAAAGCAAGAGAGGTGAAGAATCTTCAGGAAGTTTTAATAATCAACATCTGCCTCTGTAGCCCACTGTAATGAAGACAGAAGAATAGCACAATGTCATGTTAATGCAGAGTAAGGTGTGTTTGGTTCTCAGCACCCAGCCTGAATATGAGGCAAGGAGATTTCTGTTCTCAGCCCCTCCTGAGGTCATTTTTCAGCCTCAGTTGAAGGATAAACCATTGATTTCTGAGCATGAAATCAGTCCAGATCTTTACCACTGTTAGAGGTGTCATAACTGCATATTAAGATTCCATCAATAATTGCATCTAAGTTTCTGGAGGTGGTTGTTTCGACCTCTGAAAGGGTCAGATTTCCCAGTTCTTTCTGCCTTCCTTTTGCTAGAACATTTAATGGAACAACCGCTGAGCAACAGCATTTATGACTCCAGAGATCACCCATGTGAACCCTGCCACACAGACAAATACTAAACCAGGATTATGGTCACTTTGTTCTTCACTTCTCAGTCAGGATCCAAGGGCATCCAGGTTACACTAAAAGAACAGATCCTATCTCCCAATCTGAAGAGTTCACAGAACCAGACATGGAGTTGTTAACCAAATGACCTAAGTTTGTGATTTCTTTGTTTACTTCTCCAGATCTTTTTATTAATATTAAAAATCTAAGAGAGGTCTGCAGGGATTTAGATATGACATTCTTCTCCTAAAACAGCACATGTTCTTCCTCCAGAGTCCAATATGATGTCTAAACCAGATCTGTTCTGAACCCACCACTTGTCCAATTTCATCATCTTCTTGGCTTAGAGGAGAAAAAAAAAAACCTTTTTCTCTACTCTCAGGTACTGTGAGTGGGACTTGTGAATTAATCTGACAAAAGACAGATTAAATGAAGAAAAAGGCACACGATTTTTATTTGATATTAATATTTTAATTTTTATGTACACAGAGGCATTTTTAGAAAAGAAGTGAAGACCCCAAAGAAGCAGGTAGCCCTAGGGGCTTATATAGCATTTTAACAACGGGCAATAAATCCTGTGTGAGAGAAGTAACAAGACAAAGGAAAGTTGGGGTTTGGGCTCCTAAGGGCAGTAAATTGTGGGAAAGTGACTAGAACATCTATGGTAAATAAGGGTTGTTTCATAAGGTTGGTTATGAAGAGAGTCATCCTTCTCTTCCTAATACAGGGGAAGGGAACACCTTTACAAATACAAATTTATGTCAATTTTACAAAGGGAAACGTAAGTCTTGCTTTTAAGCAAAAAAGGGGAGAGCAGAGAATTCTTCCTGTGCCTGCTATTTCTCAGTTTCCTTCAGCTCAAAATAATTCTTAAGCCAAAGTGACATATTTTGGGGTGTATTCTGGTACCCTGCAGTGGCCTTCATGGCATTGTCTAAATTGCTTGCTATTCTCTTTTTTATTTTTTTAATTATTATTTTACTTTAAGTTCTAGAGTACATTGGCACAACGTGCAGGTTTGTTACACATGTATACATGGTATACATGTGCCATGTTGGTGTGCTGCACCCATTAACTCATCATTTACATTAGGTATATCTCCTAATGCTATCCCTCCCCCTTCCCCCCATCCCCTGGCAGGCTCCAGTGTGTGATGTTCCCCACCCTGTGACCATGGGTTCTCATTGTTCAATCCCCACGTATGAGTGAGAACATGCAGTGTTTGGTTTTCTGTCCTTGCGATAGTTTGCTCAGAATGATGGTTTCCAGCTTCATCCATGAGACTCTGTTAGGAATAATCTTAGCAGAGAGGTACATGTTTTTGTGCAAGTTAATAAGATATGTTTTTGTTAAGGGAAAAAGAAGATTGTAGTATGTGTAAATGGTCCTGAAAAGCTATAAAATGTGTTAGAATCTTAGCAAAATTTGTTCAATTTTGATGACCTTATTTCCTTGTTTTACTGCTTATTGCCTTCACCTATAATATAAAGGTTATTTATTTATTTATTGTATCATTGATTTGTCCTCTAGGAAAAAGAGACCACTAGATCTTCATTTCAAGGGAATTCTGGATTTTGAATTTTTTCCCTTTCCTTAGGTCTCTTTATTCATGCTTATAAGAGGTGTGAAAGTTCAGTAAAAAAATAAATACATAAATAAATAAACAAAGAATTGAAATTTGGGAACCTCTGCCTAGATTTCAGAAACTGTATGGAAATTCCTGGATGTCCAGGTAGAAGTCTGCTGCAGGGCTAGAGCCCTCATGGAGAACCTCTGCTAGGGCAGTGCAAAAGAGAAATGGGGAATTGGAGTCCCTACACAGAATCCTCACTGGGACACTACCTAGTGATGTTGTGAGAAGAGGGCCACCGTCCTCCAGGCCTCAGAGTGGTAGATCCACCAACAGCTTGCACCATGCACCTGGAAAAGCTGCAGGCAGTGAACACCAGCCCATGAATGAGCTACCCAAGGCCATGCAAGCCCACCCCTTGCATTGGCGTGCCCTGGATGTGAGGCATGGAGTCAAAAATGATTATTTTGGAGCTTTAAGATTTAATCAATTCCCTGTTGGCTATCAGACTTGCATGGAGCCTGTAGCCCCTTTGTTTTGGCCAGTTTCTCCCATTTAGAATAGAAGCATTTTCCAATGCCTGTAATGCCATTGTATCTAGGAAGTAACTAAATGGCTTTTGATTTTATAGGCTCATAGGTGGAAGGGACTTGCCTTGTCTCAGATAATACTTTAAACTTGGACTTTTGGGTTGATCCTGGAATGAGTTAAGACTTTGGAGGACTGTTCATAAGCCATGACTGTTTTGAAATGTGAGAAATACATGAGATTTTGGAGGGGCCAGGGGTGAAATAATATGGTTTGACCTTTTGTCCTCACCCAAATCTCATCTCAAATTGTAATCCCCATGTGTCAAGGGAGGGACCTAGTGGGAGGTGATTGGATAACAATGGCGATTTCCCCCATGCTGTTCTCATGATAGTGAGTGAGTTCTTATGAGAGCTGATAATTTTACAAGTGTTAACCATTTCTCCTTTGCTGGTTTTCTTCTCTCTCTTGCCACCTTGTGAAGAAAGTGCTTGCTTCCCCTTTGCCTTCTGCCATGATTGTAAGTTTCCTGAGGCCTCTCTAGTCATGTGGAACTGTGAATCAGTAAAATCTCTTTCCTTTACAAATTACCCAGTCTCAAGGAAGTTCTTTATAGCAGTGTGAAAACGGACTAATTCAGTTATTCTAAGTAATCTGGAGATTATTTAAAGTATATAGGAGGTTATATGTAGATTATATGCAATTACTACACCACTTTATACTGGGTACTTGAGCATCTGCAAATTTTTGTATCCTGAAACCAATTCCTCATGGATACCAAAGGAAGACTGTATTTTCTCTGTTGTTTTTTAGCCAAGACAGGGCAATTCTTTTTGCAATGTCTTTTTTTTTTTTTTTAATATGTACTACTATCTTTATTAAGAGACTCCCTCCTTTGGAGTTGAATGACTAATGTGGGAGCATCCAGATGTTTTATTGGTAAGGCTATAAACTGATTCAGATTTCCACTTTGTTTTTGTCCTAAGCTCTTTTCAAAGCACTCAGCAAGGAATTGGGAGTTCTGGCAGTAGAGTCATTTCCTATTCTAGTCTATTCTTATGTGTTAAATACCCAACTTCTGACTTGGCAATATTTATTTGTGAAAAGTTAAAGGAGAGCCAGGGATGCATCTGCTTCAGGATCTTCTCCTAAATGGTGTCTAAAGATATAAAGAACTATCTCTGAAGTCTCCAAAGAACTCATCCTTTCCTTGCTTCCGATTGGATTAGAGTCTAATCTGCCTTCACAGAGAAGACTTTGGGTTAGACTACAAAAGAGCTTATGGAACATTTACAGCTCTTCTAAGGCCCTCTGATTTTCTGTAAAAGCCAGGGTCCTTTAAATCATTCTTGAGAGCTTCCAACCCTGCTCTTTCTACCCAGTCCTTAGCATGTAAGATTATCACTAGCAACTAGCACATGAACTTATTGATAAGATTAGTGAGTCCTGTATTATACATTTATAAGATAATTTTAAGCTCCTTGCAAATTTCTTTTTTTTTTTGAGAGAGAGAGAGAGAGTCTCGCTCTGTCACCCAGGCTGGAGTGCAGTGGCGCAATCTCGGCTCACTGCAAGCTCCGCCTCCCGGGTTCAGGCCATTCTCCCGACTCAGCCTCCTGAGTAACTGGGACTACAGGTGCCCACCACCATGCCTGGCTAATTTGTCATATTTTTAGTAGAGACAGGGTTTCACTGTGTTAGCCAGGATGGTCTCAATCTCCTGACCTCATGATCTGCCCGCCTTGGCCTCCCAAAGTGATGGGATTACAGGTGTGAGCCACTGCACCCAGCCATTCCTCTGCAAATTTCTCCCCATCCTGTCTGGGCTTTGAAAAGTCTTTTGACAATGGTTCTCAGCTAAGACTGAGACCAGGATTTGAAGTCAATAGATGAGGGTTTTGTCTGCTCTGAGGGAGATTTAACTCCAAGAGACAATGGAGCTTAAGTTGATGCAGGAGAGCCTAGAGGGAGGAAGAGCAAATCAGAGGGCTAAATGAGGCCAAAGGAAATGGAAGAGTATAGGATTTGGGAAGAGTAGTAGCATAAAGGCTATTATTAGGTTAAAATTGTGATTCAGGAGGGTCTAAAGAGAGAGATTGATTTAAGGTTATTTAAAATTTTGCTTTGGCCAAGTAATATCTTAGAAAACAGATTTTGGAGTCTGAATATTTCAGATTTTCTTATAAGCATTAAGAAATGAGGACCATTGGAGGTTTATAGTGCTCCTTTTTGAACTGAACTTCTCAGTCCCCATGGCCTGCTTAAGGAAAGGGCTTATTTCAGCACCTATGCTTGTCCACTTCCCCATGAATTTTCTCTTCCTGATAGACAACAAATATGACAAGAACAGAGAGGTAAACAGCAGTGCTAGTAAAAAAAGATTTCCATCAACCATATACATTTTTTTTTCCAATTTGGGCACCTAAGAAGAGTTTCTTAATCCTAAAAAATAAAATTATAAACTCAGCATCAGGGAGCTCAATGAAAGACATCAAAGTTCCAACCACTGCAAGATTCATTCACCCCATTGATTGGGTCTTTATGACCTAATCACCTCTTAAAGTCCCACCTCTGAATATTGTTAGAATGGCAATAAATTTCAATGTGAGAATTGGAATGACATTAAAGCTGAAGCAGTTATAAAAGTGTGTTCAGCTCTGTCTTGTTTTTTCTCTCTCTCTGTCTCTCTCTCTTTCCCTCTCTCTCTCCTCTCCCTCATGCTCTCTTGCCCTTCTGCCTTCTACCATGGGATGATGCAGCATGACCACCCTTGCGAGATATGAGTCCCTCCACCTTACACTTCCCACCCTCCAGAACTGTAAGCAATACGTCTCTGTTCTTTATAAACTACCTAGTCTTCAATATTCTGTTATAGTAGGAGAAAACAAATTAAGACAGAAAACTGGTACAGAGAAGTGGAGCTGTTACTATAACAAATACCTGAAAACGTAGAAGCAGCTTTGGAACTGGGTTATGTGTAGAAGCTGGGAGAATTTGGAGGAGCAGGCTAGAAAAATCCTAGATTGCTATGAATAAAGTGTTAAGGGCAATTTCAGTGAGGGCTCAGAAGAAGATAAGAAGACCAAAAATATTCCGAGATGTCTTAGAGATTACTTAAGTGGTCATGACCAAAATGTTGATAGAAATACAAATAGTAAAGGCCGTTCTGATGAGGTATCAGACAGAACCGAGGAACAACGTGTTGGAAACTGAAGTAAAGGCCATCCTTGTTATGTAGTAGCAAGTAACTTAGCGAAATTGTGTCCACGTCCTAGGTCTTTACAAAATGCAGAACTTAAGCGAGATCAACTAGAATATCTAGTGGAAGAAATATCTATACAGCAAAGCATTCAGACTGACAGGCTGCTGCATGGCTACTTTTAACCATATACAGTGAGATGTGAGAGGAAAGAAATAAAGATGAACTTTAAAATAGAGGCAGCCAGGCACAGTGGCTCACCCCTGTAATCCCAGCACTTTGGGAGGCTGAGGAGGGTGGATCACAAGGTCAGGAGTTCGAGACCAGCCTGGCCAATATGGTGAAATCCCATCTCTGCTAAAAATACAAAAATTAGCTGGGCATGGTGGCGCACACCTGTAGTCCCAGCTACTCAGGAGCCTGAGGCAAAAGAATCGCTTGAAGCCAGGAGGCGGAGGTTGCAGTGAGCCAAGATCACGCCACTGCACTCCAGCCTGGGCGACAGAGCGAGACTCCATCTCAAAAAATAAAAATCAAAAAAATAAGATAGAGGCAGAACAAAAAGATTCAGAACATTCAAAGCCTGGCCATGTAAAGATTAAAAAGCATGTCAGGGAAAGAAAAATAAGGGTGTGGCTAAGAGACTGTTTGCTCGAGATTAAAATGGCTAGAAAGGAGTCAGGTACTATTCATCAAGACAATGGAAGAAAGACCCCAAAGACATTTCAAACATTTTTGAGGCTGCCCTTCCCATCACAGGCAAAGCTCTAGGAAGGAAGAATGGTTTCAGGGGACAAGCCCAGGACATCTTCCATGGGCTCACTATCCAGGGCTGCCTCAGGACTCTGCTCCCCACATTCCCTTAGCATCCCTCAGCCACTCCAGCCATCGTTCAAGTGCGCCTTAGTGTGTCTCAAGCCACAGCCCTAGAGGACTCAAGGATTAAATCCTGGTTGCATCCTCATGGTGCTAATTCTGTAGATGTGCAGAGTAGATGAGCTACGAAGCCATGGTGGCCTCCATCTAGATTTCAAATGATTTTGTAAACAGCCTGGGGAACTAGGTAGAGGCTTGTCACTTGGGCACAGCTACAGCAGAGAGTTCCCACTAGAGCAATGCCAAGCAGAAATATGGTGTCAAAGTCACCACAGAGAGTCCTCACT
>NW_012101554.1:1650291-1672167 GCF_000951045.1 Mandrillus leucophaeus | reverse complement strand
AGTAGCAAGTAACTTAGCGAAATTGTGTCCACGTCCTAGGTCTTTACAAAATGCAGAACTTAAGCGAGATCAACTAGAATATCTAGTGGAAGAAATATCTATACAGCAAAGCATTCAGACTGACAGGCTGCTGCATGGCTACTTTTAACCATATACAGTGAGATGTGAGAGGAAAGAAATAAAGATGAACTTTAAAATAGAGGCGGCCAGGCACAGTGGCTCACCCCTGTAATCCCAGCACTTTGGGAGGCTGAGGAGGGTGGATCACAAGGTCAGGAGTTCGAGACCAGCCTGGCCAATATGGTGAAATCCCATCTCTGCTAAAAATACAAAAATTAGCTGGGCATGGTGGCGCACACCTGTAGTCCCAGCTACTCAGGAGCCTGAGGCAAAAGAATCGCTTGAAGCCAGGAGGCGGAGGTTGCAGTGAGCCAAGATCACGCCACTGCACTCCAGCCTGGGCGACAGAGCGAGACTCCATCTCAAAAAATAAAAATCAAAAAAATAAGATAGAGGCAGAACAAAAAGATTCAGAACATTCAAAGCCTGGCCATGTAAAGATTAAAAAGCATGTCAGGGAAAGAAAAATAAGGGTGTGGCTAAGAGACTGTTTGCTCGAGATTAAAATGGCTAGAAAGGAGTCAGGTACTATTCATCAAGACAATGGAAGAAAGACCCCAAAGACATTTCAAACATTTTTGAGGCTGCCCTTCCCATCACAGGCAAAGCTCTAGGAAGGAAGAATGGTTTCAGGGGACAAGCCCAGGACATCTTCCATGGGCTCACTATCCAGGGCTGCCTCAGGACTCTGCTCCCCACATTCCCTTAGCATCCCTCAGCCACTCCAGCCATCGTTCAAGTGCGCCTTAGTGTGTCTCAAGCCACAGCCCTAGAGGACTCAAGGATTAAATCCTGGTTGCATCCTCATGGTGCTAATTCTGTAGATGTGCAGAGTAGATGAGCTACGAAGCCATGGTGGCCTCCATCTAGATTTCAAATGATTTTGTAAACAGCCTGGGGAACTAGGTAGAGGCTTGTCACTTGGGCACAGCTACAGCAGAGAGTTCCCACTAGAGCAATGCCAAGCAGAAATATGGTGTCAAAGTCACCACAGAGAGTCCTCACTGAGGCAATGCCCAGTGGAGCCATGGGAGCAAAACCACCTCAGAGACCCCAGAACTGTAGCACTACCAGCATGCAATGCTTGCCTTAAAAAGCTGCAGGCACAAGACCTCAACCAAAGGGAGCTCAAATATGAGCTGAGCCTAGCAAAGCCATGGGGGCAGGGCTGCCTGAGGCCTTGTGGGCTAAACCCACACCCCAGTGTGGCCAGGATGTAGAATACAAAGTCAAAGGCTATGATTACCCAACATTCTCCAGGGAAAATGTTGTTTTCTGTTAGGTTTTGGACTCACTTGGGTTCAGTTACCCCTTTTCTTGCCTATTTCCCCCTTTTGGAATGGAATGGGAATGTCTTTCCTATGCCTGTCCCACCATTGTATTTTGAAAGTAGACAACATGTTTTTAGTTCACAGGCTCACAACTGGAGGAAATTTGACTCAGAATGAATCATGTCTTAAGTCTCACCTATATCTGATTTAGATGAGACTCTAGACTAAAGTTGTTGCTGAAATGAGTTAAAACTTTTGGGACCTTTGGGATGGAATGCATGTATTTTGTATGTCAGAAGGGTATGAGTTTTGGGGGATCAGGAGTGGAAATGCCATGGATTGAATGTCCCCTCCAAAACCCATGTTGAAATTTAATTTCCATTATAACTGTATTGAGAGGTGAGACTTTTAAGAGGTGAGTAGCCCATGAATAAACTAATGCAGTTATCACAATAGTGGGTTAGTTCGCATGGGAGTGGGTTTCTAGTAAAAGGATGAGGTTTGGCCCACATTTATCTCTCACACACATTTGTTCTCTTGCCATGTAATGTCTTCGCTATGTTTTGATGCAGCAAGAAGGCCCTCACCAGGTGCAACCCCTCAATCTTGGACTTCCCAAGCTCCAGAATGATAAGCCAAATAAATCTCTTTTCTTTATAAATTACCCAGTCTGATATTTTGTTATTGCAGCAGAAAAAGGACTAAGACAATAACAAACCTACTCTCACAATACAACACATAACACTGTTTTGGTCAACAATGGACCACAAATACAACAGTGGTCCCATGAGATTATAAGGGGACTGAAAAATATCTATTGCTTAGCGATGTCTTGATGATTCTGACCCTGTGCAGGCCTGGTCTAATGTTTGTACCTATGTCTTAAGTTTTTAATTAAAAAAAGTTTTAAAAGTTAAAAAAATCAAAACTAGAAAAACTTTATTGAATAAGGATATAAAGAAAATAGTCTTGTGCAGCTGTACAATGTTTTTGTATTTTAAGCTGTGTTATGAGAGAGTCAAAAAGTTTTCAAAAATTTAAATGTTTATAAATTTAAAAGCTACAGGAAGCTAAGGTTAATTTATTATTGAAGAAATAAAATATTTTTATAAAAATTGAATGTAGCCTAAGTGTACAGTGTTTATAAAGTCTACAGTGGTGTACAGTAATGTCCTAGGCCTTCACATTCACTCACCACTCACTCATTGACTCACCCAGAGCAACTTCCAGTCCTGCAAGCTCTATTCATGGGGAATGCCCTAAACAGGTGTATAATTTTTATCTTTTATACTGTATTTTTACTTTGCCTTTTCTATGTTTACATACACAAATACTTACTATTGTGTTACAGTTGCCTATAGTGTCCAATACAGTAATATGCTCTACAGATTTGTGGCCTACGAGCAATAGGCCATATCATATAGCCTAGGTGTATAATAGACTAGACTATACCATCTATGTCTGTGTAAATGCACTCTATTATGTTTGCACAACAAATCAAATCACCTAACAACACATTTCTCAGAATGTATCCCCTTTGTTAAGGGGTGCATGGCTTAGTTGACTTGAAATTCAAACTCACAAAGTCAATTTGCAATAAAGACAATATATCCTGTGGTCAGGGGAGCTTTGATATCATGAGAGGAAACTCCAAGAAGGCTACTCTGGCAGCCCCATTGTCCCTCTACATCCCCAACCCCATAACCCATGTCAAAGTCAGAATCTGACAAAGCTGCCTGACACCCCAACAACTGGGTCTCCCTGTAGGATTCTAACTGGTATTTTCCAGCCATGTCTTCCCATAAGCAATTTACAAGCTTTGTTGACTTCATCATCAAAATGTCAAAAACAGCACTCTGTTTTTCTCAGCAAAGAAAATAGTGTGAGAATGAGAAAAAAAAGAGAGAGACTTTCCAAAGAGTTTTAAAAAGCCAAGAATCAATTGTATGATATCATTGAAACTTTGGGTGGTCTTCCCCCGCCCCTCCCTCCAACCCCCAATTCCTGGCTTTCTAGCCCTAAGTAGTCCTGACTTAAGATATCTTGAAGATCACCAGAAACAGTCTTGCAGATCATGCATGAAGCCTTATCTTTTTCTTATTATGCTTTTATTTCAGAGGTCACCCATCTACAGTGCTCCAGGAGGCTCACAGCATTAATGAATCCCTTGCTGAATTTACAGTAGCAGCTCTCAGCCCACACATTAGTGCCACTTAGACAGAGATCAGATTTCCTTTCTAAGCCAAAACTTCAATAACTCACAGATCAGCAAGCTGAACTCTCTTTCTGACTTACAGATTGAATAGTGCAGGGGAAGGGGGAGTGTCTCATGGAGCAGAAAATAAAAAACAAATTCCAACGCAACCATTTTCCCATTTTTAAATCTTCTCTAATCTTGTTTGCAAAATAATTGTTATTTGCTCCAAGAAGAATAGGAAGCTCTTTGCTCTAGGTTAAACAGAGAATGGTTCTTAGGATACTTGCAAAAGTGTTTGATCAATTATTCCCAATCAATAATCATTTACTAGCTGAGAGACATTAAGAGTCCATTTCTCTGAACATCATTATTGTTTTTCTTGTTGTTGTTTGAAACTTAGATGAACTATTGTGTTGGTAAACTTAAAGCCACATAAGTGACCATTTTAATAGGCTTAGGGGAATTATGTCAGGTTAAGAATGATTAACATAAGCCTAAACACCTAAGTGTCTAATAAGACTAGTACTGTGATTCTTTGCAATCAGATATGCATAAAGATTATAAAGGTGAATGGACCCAGTTATGTAGCTGGTGAAATGAACATAATCAGCTTCCTTTTCCAGAAAGAGAGGAAGAAAATGGCCCCTAAGAATATAACTGGGCTCTTGTTAATGGTAATTCCAAAGCTTCCCCTGGGTCTTTGTGAAGCTCAGGATGGCATATGTTTTTTTATTTCCAGTAGGCTAGAGGGAGCATAGTTTCTGTTTCTCTTTTTTGAGACAGAGTCTTGCTCTGTCACTCAGGCTGGAGTGCAGTGGCACGATCTCAGCTCACTGCAACCTCCACCTCCTGGGTTCAAGCGATTCTCCTGCCTCAGTCTCCTGAGTAGCTGGGATTACAAGCACATGCTCCCACGCCCAGCTAATTTTTGTATTTTTAGGAGAGACATCATTTCACCATGTTGGCCAGGCTGGTCTCAAACTCCTGACCTCAAGTGATCTGCCCCGCTCAGCCTCCCAAAGTGCTAGGATTACAGGCTCACGTGAGCCACTGCACCTGGCAGATGGGAGCATAATTTGAAGATCACCAGAAACAGTCCTGCAGACCATTCATGAAGCCTTATCTTTTCCTGATTATGCTTTGAAAGCATATCATTTGAAAGCCAGTCAAGGAAAATGGGCAGGAACTTCATCATGGGAAAGATGCTTTGCTACCATTTGAGATTTGACTATACTATAATTGAGAATTTGCATTGGTTCTTGGGAAGGGTGTGTGTGTGTGTGCGCGCGTGTGTGTGTTGGGTGTGTATGTGGTGTTTGAGGTGGGAGGGTTCCAACAATTACTAACTGGAAAATCAGAAGAATATAAGAGTCTAGGCTACAACTCACACTGGTGTGGGGACCTCCAACTGTACTTCCTGTGGGTGCTGAGGACCACCATGGACTTCACCATGGGGCTTAGAGTATTAAGACTCAACCAGCCCTACCACACCCCACTCTTCCCCAGGCTGTGCTAAAAACACAATACCTGAGGGCAACTGTGGACTTACCACTGCAGCAATGCTCCAGGGCAATTTCTCTCAATAATTCAGACAAAGGAAGTGGTCCACTTGGAAAGGAAGGATTGCTCATGTGAGCAGAAGTTTTCTGAAAGTTGGACATAGAGAACACAACAGAAGAAGTATGTACTCAGAGAGGCCTTACCTGGGACAAAGGGTTAATGTTAGGAAATGGGGATTCCCATTGAGCCCAACAGCACGTAAAGAGTTTTAACTCCCTGAGGGCTTTTTCCTAGGGTGGGAATATTATTAATAATAATTAGCACACAATTTCAAAGGGCCTCCCTGTTAGTTATCCTCGATCCTGCGCTGAAGTCTGATGCTCAGATACAGCCTAGAATAGCCAGGCTTTGTGGAGTAAAGGGGAGGGCAGGGACATGACATGCGGCCTGCCCATCTCTGCCTCTCTGCTACCATTAGTGAGAACAGAGCAGCATCCTGGCAAGGGCTCTGTGTCCTGTTGCTCCAGGCAGGGATCAGCACAGCTGGGATTGGCCGAGGAACACAGGGTACTAATCATTCCTCCAGGGCTCTACTCTCCTCCCCAACCCCTCCCATTCCCAACCCATCTTCTTTCCCAAAAACCTTGAATGAGAGAGAAAATTGGAACTTAGTTTTTAAATTATTTAGCATACCTTTAGGAACTTTTGAAACCATGTATCACTTTAATACCTTTCGATGGCTAACAAATGGTTCACTTCGATGCAATAAGCAGACATAAGCAATCGTCTGGGATGCTTCTGATCCATTTGGAGACCCTGATGAATTTTGCTTTAAAACATCACTGATGGCTGTCAACCTCTTTTCCATTCCTGCCTCTCCCAGTCTCCCCATTTAGGCTTCATCACCTCATACCGAAACTACTGAAATATTCTCCTAATGAACTGTCTTTAGTTTCTCCCTGTTGCAAAATCATCCTATATCTCAGTGCCAAAATTTCTCAAAGTATCAGCACACACACACACACACACACACACACACACACGCACACTCACATAACCATTTTATCCCAATTTGCCTAGGACTTTCCTGGATTGAGCATGAAAGTCCCATGTCTCAGGAAACTCCTCAGTTCCAGGAAAACTGAGACAGTTCAATCTAACAGGTCAACTTAATACATACATAAGCACACATGTGCTCTCACTCATTCTCTCTCTCTCTGTCTTTCTCTCTCTATCAAGACTCACCATTGCTTGCAGTGCTTCATACGTAGTGAGTATTCAAATATTGTTGATGGATGGATGAAAGGATGCCTTGATGGATGAAAGGAATGGGCTAATTTGAGGCAAAATTCATACTCATCCTTCTACAATGTTATAAAATGTAATGGAGAGGTGTTGTTTAGTTTGTTTTAACATTGTTTGGCTTATAAAGCAATTTTGCCATATTAGTACTCAAAATACTCTGTATGTATCATATATTCCCCTCACATCACAGATGAAGAACCCAATCCTTGGAGAGGCTAACTAACTTGTCCAAGGACATACAGCTAATGGGGGAAGGGTAGTAATCCAACCCAAGTTCATGGTTCTAGACACTCTCAACATCATTCCCTTCTACTTTGCTCACTCTTCTGCTCTATTTAAGTTGATCTTTTTCCATTCTCTAAATAGGCAACAAATAACCCTATTCTTGCTTCCAGATACTTTCTCAAGCCATCCCTTTAGCAAGGAATGTCTTCACATTTCTCCATTGCATCATAATCCCAATGGTTGTCATTTTCTGAGCACTTACTACATGTTGAGGGAGGAGAAAGAATTTAGATGATGGTACACTGGCTCTTAAATATTTTGGCCTATGAGTGACATGTATTGGTGTCATTCACATTTCATTGGTTAGAACTAATCTGTGGCACACCTGAGTACAAAGTGCCTGGGAAACAAAGTTATCCCATATGCCCAGGAAGGAGAGTAGAACCAGACAAGAGAGAGCACTAGAAGGCCCTGTAAAGAAGCTAAAGGCAATGTTTGCCTTATTAACTGGAACTCATGATGCACAAACTGGGGAGACGGAAAAAGGAACATTGAGCTTCAGAGACACAAGAGTAGGTCCCCTATAGGCAAAACAGGGCATGCCAAGAAAGTGAGCTATGACTTGGTGACTAACACAGGAAACCAGTGTTCCATAGTTGATACTCCATCTCAGGACAGGACTCTGGTTCTCAGACAGGGGATCAGAAGTCAGTACTGGGGCATTGCTTCTTTGGGTTATCCTACCAGTGAATGTGACTTTAAAATGCCAAGGCTCCCTCCCGATCCTGGAGCCATGTGGCCCCTGGCCCTAGTGATCGCATCCCTGACCGCGGCCTTGTCAGGAGGTATCTCCCAGGAGTCTTCCAAGGTTCTCAACACCAATGGGACCAGTGGGTTTCTCCCAGGTGGCTACACCTGCTTCCCCCAGTCTTAGCCCTGGCAGGCAGCCCTACTAGTGCAAGGGGGCCTACTCTGTGGAGGAGTTCTGGTCCACCCCAAAAGGGTCCTCACTGCCGCACACTGTCTGAACGATGGGCTCAAAGTTTACCTAGGCAAGCATGCCCTAGGGCGTGTGGAAGCTGGTGAGCAGGTGAGGGAAGTTGTCCACTCTATCCCCCACCCTGCATACCGGAGAAGCCCCACCCACTCGAACCACGACCATGACATCATGCTTCTGGAGCTGCAGTCCCTGGCCCAGCTCACAGGCTACATCCTAACCCTGCCCCTTTCCCACAACAACTGCCTAACCCCTGGCACCACCTGTCAGGTGTCTGGCTGGGGCACCGCCACCAGCCCCCAGGTGAATTACTCCAAAACTCTACAATGTGCCAACATCCAACTTGGCTCAGATGAGGAGTGTCATCAAGTCTACCCAGGAAAGATCACTGACAACATGTTGTGTGCCAGCACAAAAGAGGGTGGCAAAGACTCCCGTGAGGGTGACTCTGGGGGCCCCCTGGTCTGTAACAGAACACTGTATGGCATCATCTCCTGGGGAGACTTCCCATGTGGGCAGCCTGATCAGCCTGGTGTCTACACCGTGTCTCAAGATGCGTCCTGTGGATCCGTGAAACAGTCCGAAAATATGAAACCCAGCAGCAAAAATGGTTGAAGGGCCCACAATAAAAGTTGAGAAATGTAAAAAAAAAAAAAAAAAAAAAAAAAAAAAAATGCCTAGGCTCCTCATGAAAGCTTATCTACACAGTCATACAGGATAACAGGACTGTGTGATGGCAACTCAAGTAGATACCAAACCTGAGTCCTGGGACAGGTATAGTTCTCCATCACTAGTGCACATACACACCCATGCACACGCACACAAACACACACACACACCCCCCAGACAACAGAAGGCAGGATTTATATATTCTGCCCCTAGCTCTCTTGCCTGGAGAACTCAACTGAGGCACCCATTGCAAGAAACCTCACCTCTTGAGAAGTAAAATGCTCAAAGAGTTCATCAGTCAAGGTGATAGCAACCATTACAGACATCCAATAATATTTGTTAACAACGCTGTTAGTGGTGATGACCTTGATCACAATATCTCTGATCTTAAATTTAACTTTGATATACACACAGAGGATAAAACTATCTCTCTACCAAAAGCCCACTAGTGTCATCAAGCAGACAGAATATGAGTCTGGCCAACCCTGAAGAACCTCCATGTGCCAATTCTTAGGACTATACAGATAAACTATTTTGAGATTTTGCTTGAATATCTGGAAACAGAATATTTTCAAAATAACTGATTTTAACTGAATTAAACTAAATGGTTCTAAACTATTCTGTGTGTACAGATACAATATGTTGTGCCCACCGAAAGGACAATAATTTGGCAATTTCTATCTTGAGTCAAGTAATTCATTCATAATTAATTAATACTAATATAATTTGTAATATTGATAAAGCCAATGGTCACAAAATGGTGGTATGGGATGGTCATTTCTACAGCAAATGGACACATCTCTGGGGTTTCCAACAGCAAAACTAAACTACTGATTTTGGTGAGCCTAAAGTAAATTATTAACTTACTGTCATCATCGCCCTAGTACATGCCTGAGGAAGTCTCCCTTTTTATCCAGGTAGAGCTTTGTTTCAGCTTACATTCTCCAATCCTTACAACTGGATTCAATTTCATTCCATTTGTATGGAAAGCCTACTTATACTAAGGATGATATTTCTATCTGAGGCTACAAAGATAATAATAATAATAATTGCCATGCTATCATATTCATTTTACAGACGAGAACACTGAAACAGAAAGGTCACCTCAGCTGTTGCAAAGTAATAAATGGCAAGACTGGAATTTAGAGAAGGGCTGTGTGGCCCCAAGGTCCACTCATAACCACTACTGCACAGCTCTACCCTCAGAGGACTTGCATTCCTGGTCTTGGATGTGCGGAATGCATCACCTATAACGTCTGCATGCACCCTGAGACATCTGCATCACCCCCAAAGTTAGGTCCGTCCCATCCCTACCTTGCCCCAGCCTGCTCCTCTGTCTTACATTTCAGTCCTCTGAGAGTTGGAGAGCTGGCTCAAGCCCTAGTCTGAGCCACTCTGCTTGATCCAAGCCGACTCCCCGCCAAGACCTCAGACTGCTGCTCCCCCAGAATGCAAGTCCTTCTTACCCAATATGAAGGCAGTACAGGGCAGTTAAGAAGAGCTTGCAGTTAGATTCACTGCTCTGAGGCTCAGTTTCCTTATCTATAAAGTCAATGTAATATTCTCTCCCTTTAAGGTTGAATGAAATAATCTACGTTAAGTGCTCAGTACAGGGCTTGTCTGCTGGGGGCTCCCATCTGCTATGAATCTCTGAAGATTGTGGTCGGCCAAAAATACTAGACCACCCTCCCTGCATAGCATTAAGGATGCTTAACTCAACTTGTACACTCCTTGGATGCTTTGCACTGCCATGTCCAGTGTCTACCTCTGAAATCAAACCAGTTTCCCCAGCCCACATCACATTGGCTGAGGGGTCAGAGCCCATGTTTCTCTCTGGTAGCCTTGGCTGAGAGCACAGCATGCCTGCTCCTGTTCCCCACTTCAGAGTAGTGCTATTCAGTAGAATTTCCTAGGGATGATGTAACTGTCCTGTCCAAAGTAGTAGCCACTAGTTACAATTGGCTACTGTGCACTTGAAATGTGGTTAGTACAATTAAGGACTAAAAATTTTAATTATTTTTTATTTAAATCACCACATGTAGCTGTGGCTAGTGACTGTCATATTGGACAGAACAGGTATGCAGTATGGTCAACCAGGTGTGTTCCCTGTCTCTCTACTGTGAGTCCTTACTCACCCCATATGGGGTTGCTTAGCCACTCACAGTAAATCCTGCCCCAAAGGTAACTCACCACACACCTGTTGGCTCCTACAGATGAGCCTGTGATGGCATCTCGTGCATTTGCCTCGGTATTGAGAAATACACCTCCCAGGTAACAACCCTGTAGGGGTCACTGGAAGGTAAAGAGGAAACAGACAAGCAATCCAGCAGTGGGACTACAGCAGCCAGCGCTGAGAAGGGGTGTATATAATTACATATCCCAGAGCCAGAGAGGATTAGAAGTGCTACAGAAGTGAATGTCAGGCAACATGATATTCCACAGGTGTGAAAGTAGCGTTTCTATAGAGTTGGCCAACACTCTCTAAATCAAAAATATCTGCTGCCGAATGGACAGAGAAAGAAAGTGAAGTGAATCACAAACTAGAGTCAAATGGGATAGGAGAGACAGTACAGTTAGCCCAGCAAATCGTACAAACCTGACTGCCCACACTTTGCTCCAAGTGTTGAGTCCTTTATCAAAGGGACGTGTGATTTAAATTGAAATTATACGTTTAAAAAACATGATTTTAGGCCGGGCGCGGTGGCTCACGCCTGTAATCCCAGCACTTTGGGAGGCCAAGGCAGGCAGATCACAAGGTCAGGAGATCGAGACCATCCTGGCTAACACGGGGAAACTCCGTCTCTACTAAAAAATGTTTAAAAATTAGCCTGACCTGGTGGCGGGCGCCTGTAGTCCCAGCTACTGGGGAGGCTGAGTCAGGAGAATGGCGTGAACCCGGGAGGCGGAGCTTGCAGTGCGCCGAGATCGCGCCACTGAACTCCAGCCTGGGTGACAGAACGAGACTCCAACTCAAAAAATAAAAATTAAAAAATCAAGATTTTACAGATAAGGAAGCTGAGGCTTAGGAAGGTTAAGTTACCTACTCAAGTTCATGCAGTTTATAAGACTTATAACTGTGGGATTCCAGATTTTCATCCTCAGTGATCCAGAATTCACAAGGGAGGTGAGGAGATCATTTTAAAGATCCGAGCATCAAGTGAAAATAAAAATGGATATGGAATCAAGGCCATTTTAGTACCTAACGGGATGCAGGGGACCCAAGAGCAGAAGGGAAGGGTTCAGGAGTGAGGATCTTATTTAAGGATCCAGATGATGACCTGGGTTTTTGATGTGTTGATCTGTAGGTTGCACTGCAATAACTAATTCAAAATGACCAAAAGTCATTGGAGATGCAGGACTAAAACTATGACGAGAAGTTGGAACAGGAGATACAAGTATCAACTGAGGAATTGTTGCAAAGCGTACAAAATCTCAAAAGAACAAAAAGAAAGCAGCAATAGCCAAAGTATTGCCAGAGAGGAGACACTGACAGAAAACTGACATTAATTCCCCAGCATGTGCCACTTTTGCTAGGTAGTTGTAGCAATCTTTACTTCACCTCATTATCCACACTACAAACGTGTCAGAGAGATATGAGAGCAAACATTTGCCCTTTTCCTTTAAACAAATATCTTTTTCTAGCAACTTCTCACAGGCTGGGGTTGGGGATTCTTTCGTCTATCCTGCAGTGGAAACACATTGAGTGGAGACCACATCCGAGAGAAGGGCGAGTCATGTGACCTAGGCTGAGCCAATCAATGCCTCCCATTTCCCTCGTCACAGTGATTGGTTGAGGGATAGGCACAAGACCCAATCAGCTTCAGTGAGTCCCAGTGAAGCTTCCGCTAGGAATGCCGGGACAGAGTCTGGCTGGCTTTCCTTTAGGATTCGAGCCTAAGATGTGTGGGGAATGGAGCAAATGTAACTGTCTTTCTACCATTTGAAACCTGAGATTGGAGTCAAAACTAAGGAATTGCAGCAGAAAGGAAGAAATTGGGTCCTCTGGTGACTATTGAGTCATGAATCAAAATATGCCTAAAGTGAGAACCCACAACCTTTCCACTCATGTGAGCCAGGAAATTCTGTTTTCTAGTTTTCTAGTATTTGCAGCAGAAGAATCCCTACCTGATGCAGAAATGACCCACATTTTCCAGCTGAGGCAAATAGAGGTCTCAAGAGATTAGCTAACTTGCCCAAGTTCACACAAATAACTAAGCCAAAATTTGAAGCCACTCTGTTTCACCTTGAAAAGCTGGTGAGGAAGACAAACTGGATTTTTAACTGACTGCAGTATGACAAACGTGTGAAAAAAGAAAGACACAATAGGAAGATGGAGTGAAAGAAGGGCAGAAAGTGAAGGTCAGTGTAATTGAGGTACAAGTTTCAATGACATCTGAAGATTCTAAAAATCTGGGGTTTTCCTGGTTGCCCCGTCTATCCCAGTGACTCAGTAAGATAGGAAATCAAGGCTAACTCTGATTACCTAGTTGACTATTTTAAACTCCAGCCATTTATAGAGCACTAATTAGAAATAATTTCAAGCAAAACATCTGGTCACTGATTTGCTGAAACATCAATATTGGCTCTCTATGAGAAAAATTTGCATTTCATTGCTAAGGAAAAAACATTAGTACCTGGAAACCAAAGAAAGCAAATCTAGACCCATGAAGATCCTCAGTTTTCAGAAGGCAAACCACCATGAATTATTCTAATGATTTGACCTTTTCGCTCCAGAATAATCCAAAGCGAGCACCTGCAAAGGGAGTGGGGTGAAGTATCTAGTTCATAGCAGCCCTGAACAGGTATTCTATTTTTGAGGTTCCATGTTTTCAAATTTATGCCAATTTTGCGTTCTTCTTCATAATACATTTATTTGTTTCCATGTAAAAATATTTAAGGTACTTATCAACTACTTATTTCAACAAATCTAAATCTACTAGTGAAATGTATTCTCTGATTGCATGCACTCCACGTGTCTTGTGACTTCTCACACATTAAGAACACCAACACCCCTGGTGTTACAGATTAGAGAAACTGGGATAACAGTGGCACAAAAAAATGGATCCCTGCTTGCTGCTTGCCACCACCTGTTCTGAGTGTTTTTCTTATATTAACTCACTGAGAAAACTGAGTCACAAAAGACTAAGTGGCTTGCCCAAAGTCACAGAAATTGTGAGGGGTAGAGTTAAGATTTAAATGCAATATCTGGCTCCTGACCACTAGGCTATATGCCTTTTAAGTTCCTCAATTCTTGACATAAAATCCTACCTGTCATCTGAAGACTACAATAAAGAGTGTGTTGGAACACTCTGCTACACTATGCTATATTATACTATCTTATACCATATTATAGTATATTATTCTACACTGTACTGCACTATGCTATGCTACACTATATTATACTGTGCCTCACTATATTATGCTACACTATACTACACTATGATATGTTATACTATACCACACTATATGATAAGTAAGTAGGCACAGACTTTGGGGGTGACTCGGTAGTATCTGTGAAAATTCTACATGCGCACCCCTGAAACCTGGTAACCCCATTTTTAGGAATCCATCCTAGTGAAAGACTTGCAGAAATGGACGAGGCACACACAGGCACCCTGCCACACTGCTTTTTAAAGGGGAAAAATGAAAAAGCCTAAATAGCCTTTGACACTGAAATTCTTTCATTTGAGACATTCATACAGTGGATTGCCATTAAGTCATTATAAAGAACAAGGTCAATGTTTATGTGTAGCACGGAAAATTATCTAAGGTACAGGATTAAGTGAAAAGGGCAAGTTACAGAAAGATATGTACAGAATGAGGCAGGGATTTACACATTTAGGTTGTGTAAAAAATACACATAAACTGTATTTTTGTACATGAATCAGGCTCTATAACAAGCAATAGGGATTTCAGTGTTTGACGATGGTTAATGGTGGTCCCAAGAGACACCTAAGAGACTAGATAGTAGACATTGCAGTTATTCACCAGGAGCAAAAAGAGTGACAGGCACACTGGGGGTGTAAGAAAATACCCGCCTTTATCCAAGATGCTTAAGAAACTAGAAGAATGTCCTGCAGGATAGCATGGGGGCAAATCAAAAAGGACTTTGAGGAGATGTGGCATGGAATATAGACTGATGATAATCCCTGGCCTGGCCTTTTGCTCTGACTGTTCTAAAGGTTGTCTGCATCCCACAGAGAGACGACTCACGTGGCTCAAAGTCGCCCAGCTATTCCTGTAATCCCAGCACTTTGGGAGGCCAAGGCAGGCGGATCACGAGGTCCGGAATTCGAAACCAGCCTGGCCAACATAGTGAAACCCCATCTCTACTAAAAATACAAAAAGTAGCCAGGCGTAGTGGTGCACGCCTGTAATCCCAGCTACTCAGGAGACTGAGGCAGGAGAATCACTTGAACCCAGGAGGCGGAAGTTGCAGTGAGTGGAGATGGCGCCATTGCCCTCCAGCCTGGGTGACAGTGTGAGACTCTGACTTGAAAAAAAAAGACGTCACCCAGCTACATAGGGACTGAGCTGGCATTACATACCAGATGCCTGTAAGCACTCCACTTGCAACTCACTCAGCTCTAGATTGTTGATCTTTAAGTTGCATTCCAAGTGTGTTCAAAGAGTGTCTTGATCTCTGACATGAATTGTATAAACAAACTAGGGCCCAGGCCACCAGACTCCAGGGGCTCCTAAGACATATCCAAAGAGAGCAAGTGTGTTACTTTCTATGAGAAGTTTTGGTTTCCATGTTCATTCACCTTAAATTGCTCATAGGATTTTTATTTTAAATTATTGATATTTTTCTCCGTTCTGTTTCATTGCAGCCACCCACCAATAAATATTATTTTAAAAAATATTACCTGTCCTACATGCTCTCCACATCTCTTCTGGGACATTCTGTCACTTGGTCACTCTGCTGTGCTTTGTACACCTTGGTTTTTTCTTCTCTAAACTTGAAAGGCCCAGATACAGCATTGGCCCAGAGGCAAATCAGATTGCTGTGAGGATACTGCCCTCTGCAGGCCCCTGCCGGGCATCGCCCTTTAAGAGAGAAGCCCGGCTCCAGGATACAGGCCATCAGTAATAGCTGTTACATTCTGACTTCTTCATGGATTATCTCATTTAGTTTTCACAATATCCCTCCTGAGGTTAAGAACTATTATTATCTCCAGTTTTCGCGGAAGAAACCTGAATCCCAGAGGGGTTAGGTAACTTGTTCAAGATCACACAGCTAACAAGTAGCAGAAACAGAATTTGAACCTAAGCCATCTCTCTCCAGAAATCTGTCCTGCCAACCACTACAGCAGACTTCCCAGAGGGAAGGTAACTGCCAATTTTGGAGCAGCTGTATCATGACAGGCATCTTTCATACAATACCTACCTCATTTAATCCATCTGTCAGCCAAAGGTAAGTAAATTAACTAAAAAAAAAAAAAACTAATTGACTTACCTGTGAACCCATGGCTGGTAAGTCAGGTCTTTCTGAGTCCAAAGCATTAGCTTCGTCCACATGGTTCTCATGCAGGTGCACTGCTCAGCTCTTCTTTTCAGAGAGCATTGGCCAAGGGTACAATTGACTGACAGCCAGCAGCTGTGCGCCTTCAGAATCGCTGTGGCATTTGCACCAAGGCCACCATCTCCCTGAATTCTCCCAGCCATGAGTGAGCATGAGGGAGGACTAGAGTCAGGCCACATCTGCCCAGGATAGGCCTCCTGGATGGAGCCCGTGCCTGGAGCCTACCCCTGGGCCTGAGGATGCCCTCTCAGAGCCGCGCTGCAGTCCTAGCTGTCCTCCCTCAATCCTCCTGCCGGCCTGCCCCCACTTTGCTGCTAGCAGGTGGCATTGTGGTCTGAGGGTCTCCCACCTACTTCTGCTCCCTCCTCCTTTATCCTTTGCAGGTAATTTAGCAACTTGGGCACTGATCTTACCCTCATGTTGCTCACATCGAGAGATGAAGATTAGTCATGAACATCAGCGACTGTGTGGCAGATATAGAGGGAGACGCCTGGGTTCTGTACTCAGAAGATTTGGACACAGTCCTGCATCTGCCATCTTGTACAAGTTCTTTCTCAGTCACCCAGCCTGTGTTTCCACCTCTATAAATGGAGCCCAGTAGAGCACCACAGGCCACATGCTTTGACGGCTAACCAGGCTTTAAAGTCAGGCAGACCTAGGTTCAACTCCTGGCTGGATAAACTCGTGAGGGATTTCGCTTCTCTATATTTCAGTTTCTTCATCTGTATGACAGGCACACTAACACATATCTTGTGGTTCTGCTGTGACAATTACGAGTGGTATATATGTGGCTGGGCACAGTGGCTCGTGCCTTTAATCCCAGCACTTTGGGAGGCCGAGGCAGGCAGGCCACCTGAGGTCAGGAGTTAGAGATCAGCCTGGTCAACATGGTGAAACCCCGTCTCTACTAAAAATACAAAAATTAGCCAGATGAAGTAGCACATGTCTGTAATCCCAGCTACTCATGAGGCTGAGGCAGGAGAACCGCTTGAACCTGGGAGGCGGAGGTTACAGTGAGCCGAGATCGGGCCATTGCACTCCAGCCTGGGCGACAGAGTAAGACTCCTTCTCAAAAAAAAAAAAAAAAAAAAAGAGATATATATGTAAAGAATCTGTTCATAGAAAATATGAAATGCAGGGCAGCTATTCGCCAAATTCTTTTGGTAGGAATAAGAAAAGATCATATATGGGGAAGTGCTTTGTAAGGAATACTAGCCAGACAGAGGTTAGTTATTGCTATAATTATAAATGCTGCAAGAAGGAATGGAATTAAGCAGTCTGGAATTCAAAGGAGGGGGAGATTTCACGGCATTGGGAAAGAGGAGTCAGGCCTTGGAATGGCAGAGGTGGTGTCCAGATGTGGGGACCAGCAAAGGCAAGAAAGCACAGGGCCTGCCCGCAAACCTGTCTGGGGCTGCATTCCCTCAGGGTCCTGTTGGAATAGCACAAATGAATCTGACAAAGGCACCCAGGACAGCGTGTTAATGGGAGGAATGTGTGGAGGAGGTAGGAGAAGAGCCTCAGCTATCTCAGGCCTCAGGCAGTTTAACAGGGAGTTTATCATCACAAGGAGAAATAAGATGCAGAAGAGCATCCAAGACACTGCAGGATAGCTATGGGAGCTCCAGGGAGATGAAGGCATGAAGAGCAGATTCCCTTAGACCGGAGGGAGAAAGGAACGTGGCCCAGGCAGAGGACAGCCACAGGCAGGGAGGCAGCAGCTCTTCATATGTGGACCCCACTTTTCCACAAGTGTTCACGGACATCTGCCTGGCTACCATGACACTGAGGCAGGACTAGAAAGATGGCCACCCCTTCAGCAAGCTCATCCCACGCCCCCTCCCACTCCAACTGGGTGGAGCTAATGTTGCCCATGCAGCTGGGATGGAATTTAAGATCCATGACACTGGCATTCCTATGTGGAGGCTCTGGGGCAGGGCAGGGCCATGCTGAACCCACATCCAGCATTTTTCACACTTCCCTACCCTGGTCTCCACATTCCTGACTGCACACGCGTACTTGTGCACGTGACCGCTTCACCACCTTTTTAGGGAGCACGGCTGACTCTTTCCACTGTTGGGAGGTATTCATGTGTGGGATAAATTGAATGACAAATATCACTATTTCCAGTGGCTCAGTTAAGTTCAATTACCTTATGAGTGAACACAAGGCTCTCAAGTCCCTAGTTCTTAAGAAGGACCCAGTACAAAGTCACTGGTTGAAAGCCCCCTCGTTTATTAGCTGTGTGCCAGGGTCACAATGCTTGGCACAGGAAACTAATGATGTCTATCTCACAAGGCTGATGTGAGAATTAAATGTAGGTAATGTAGGTAAACTTCAACCACCCTTAGCACCACCAAGTCTTGAAGAAATGCTGCTGAAATTCACAAAATGTTTGGTGTGTGTGGATTTCTCGGGAAGGGCAGCCAGAGACTGCACTGTGTTTGAACATCCTAGAGGCAACAAGCAGTATAACAGAAACAGTAAAAGGATACATTTTATAGATGTGATTAGCCTCTGCAAAAGCAGACACACACCGAGGGCCACTGAGTCTAAGGAAGCAAGAGACTGGCAGTGACATCAGAAAAATGCAGAGAGCCTGGTAACATGGAAGGTCACCTACTTGCTGCCCCTCTACCTTTACCCACCCTTGTCTAGAAAAGGTGTGGTACTAGAGATGCCACTGGGACAGTACTCAGCTGGGGAGACACTGAGTGCTACTTGATCTGGCAGGGGAGCTTTAATGGAAGATATTCTTCCCAGGACTTTGGAAGGACTGTGTTCTGATAGCCAGTTTACTAAGGAAGGATATGAGGCCCAGAGCAAGGCAAGGATGTATTCTGGGCTATGTGACAAGTGAACAAGTTCCTGGTCATGGATTGGACCCTTCTCATGTCTAGCTTTCTAAGTGTCCAAGGGGTAAAGGTTAAATTTGATGGTCAACCTGGCCAGGCTATGTTGCCCAGTTGTTTGATCAAGCACTAAACTGGATGTTGCTGCAAAGGTATGTTATAGATGTGATTAGCATCTCCAATCAGTTGACTCTAGGTAAAGGAGATGACTTTCCATAATGTAGTTGGGCCTCATCCAATCAGTTGAAGACCTTAAGAGCATAGAAAGAGATTTCTTAAAGAAGAAATTCTACCTCAAGACTGTAACATGGAAATCCTGTCTGAGTGTCCAGCATGCCAGTCTTCTCTGCAAATTTCAGGCTCAAGGCCTGGACATCAACTATTGCCTAGTGTCCAGCCTACCACTGCCCTAAAATTTTAGATTTCCCATCCCCCACAATCACATTAACAAATTCCTTAAAATAAATCTTAGTGCGTGGAGATGTAGACTCTCTTGGTTCTGTTTCTCCAGAGAACCCTGACTGATACACAGGGTAGTTATTTTTCCCCCTTTTTTTTTATTTAACTTTTTTTTTTTTTTTTTTTTTGAGATGGAGTTTCATTCTCGTTGCCCAGGCTGGAGTGCAGTGGTGTGATCTCGGCTCACTGCAACCTTCACCTCCCGGGTTCAAGGGATTCTCCTGCCTCAGTCTCCCATGTAGCTGGGATTACAGGCATGCACTAGCATGCCTGTTTATTTATTTATTTTTTTTAGTAAACCTGGGGTTTCTCTATGTTGGTCAGGCTGCTCTCAAGCTCCCGACCTCAGGCGATCTGCCCAGCTCAGCCTCCGAAAGTGCTAGGATTACAGGTGTGAGCCACCACGCCCATTCTTTAAATTTAACTTTTAAGTTCAGGGGTTCACGTGCAGATTTGTTATATAGGTACACTTGTGTCATGGTGGCTTGCTGTACAGATTATTTTGTCACCCAGGTATTAAGGTTGGTATCCATTAGTTAATTTTCCTGATCCTCTCCCTCCTCACACCCTGCACCCTCCAAAAGGCCCCAGAGTGGGTTGTTCCCCTCTATGTGTCCAGGTGTCCTCATCATTTAGCTCCCAGTTATGTGAGAACAAGTGGTATCTGGTTTCCTGTTCCTGTGTTCGTTTGCTAAGGATAATGACCTCCAGCTCCATCCATGTTCCTGCAAAGGACATGATCTCGTTCTTTTTAATGTTGACATAATATTCAATGTATATGAGCCACATTTTCTTTATCCATTCTTCCACTGATGAGTATTTGAGTTGGTTCCGTGTCTTTGCTATTGTGAATAGTACTGCAATGAACATACACATGCATGTGTCTTTATAACAGAATTATTTATATTCCTTTGGGTATATACTCAGTAATGGGATCACTGGGTCAAATGATATTTCTGTTTTTAGGTCTTTGAGAAGTCGCCACTTTATTCCACAATGGCTCAACTAACTAACACTCTCACCAACAGTATATAAGCGTTCCTTTTTCTCTGCAACCTCACCAACATCTGTTATTTTTTGACTCTTTAATAATAGCCTTTCTGACTGGTGTGAGATGGTATCTTATCATGGTTTTGATTTGTATTTCTCTAATGATCAGCTTTGTTTCATATGATTGCTGGCCATGTGTATGTCTTCTTTTGAAAAGTGTCTGTTCCTTCTCAAAAGAAGACGTACAAGCGGTGAACAAACATGCCTGTCCAGAATGGTATTGCCTAGGTTGTCTTCCAGGGTTTTTACTGTTTTGGGTTTTACATTGAAGTCTTTAATCCACGTTGAGTTAATTTTTTGTATATGGTGTAAGGAAAGGGTCCAGTTTTAATCTTCTGCATATGGCTAGCCAGTTCTCCCAGCACCATTTACTGACTAGGGAATCCTTTCCCCCATGGCTTATTTTTGTCAGGTTTGTCGAAGATCAGATAGTTGTAGGTGTGTACTCTTATTTCTGGGTTCTCTGTTCTGTTCCATTGGTCTGATACACAGAGTAGCTATTGCCATTTTAGGCATGAGGTGAACAGAACAGCCAGTCTCAGATACTGTGCTCACACGCAAGTGCCTTGGGAGGCAGGTTGGGGCTGGAGTAGCCCCATTTTACAGAGAGGAAACTGGTGCTTGTAAGCAGTTATTCTCAAACCTCACACACACTGATGGTGGAGCAGAACCTAAACCCCAGTCCTCCTCCTCCAAAATGCCTCACTCTTGGGTTCACTCTCTCCTTCCAGAGCATCTTTTGGGCCTCACCTCTCATAGCAGAGCACCTGGTCACAGACAGCTCTTCGTCTATGGAATTCTGGGGCCAACTGTTAACATAATACTTTACCACCCTTTCCATGTTAATGGCGTGTTAATTCTCCAGTGCCCAATCTCAAAAATACTAAGCCACATTTTACGTTCATCTTTTCCTCCTTCCCCACATCTAATGACTTAAATTTTGGAGCTTCAGCCTTGAAAATGTCTCACATATCTGTCCTCTTTTTGTTCCTTCCCACAGAGGCCACATGTGCCCAGGCCCTCAGTCCTTCTTATCTGTGGATTGTGCATAGAAAACAGATTTTGAGAACAATTGAGCTCCTATGGGATATAAGAAACTAATGGAAAAAAAGCCACGTGCTAGTTTTTATGACCAAGACCTTGGACACCTTGGACATTTTTACATGCACGTGGCCTTTGCTCCAACAAGTCCCATTGTTACTGTCAAGCAATCAGAAATCATTCATCCACCACCTGGGTGGGCTTCCTTAGAGCATTTCTAAATGGGGGCTGCATCTCACTCCTAGAGGACATAGGAATTTGTAGGCGCATTCTCTGGTCACAATGTTGACAGGTGGGGTGCTACCAGAAATTAGTAAGTAAGGCACAGGACAGTTCTAAAAGGAAACAATACAAAAAGTGTCCCCATCCCAACAACTCTCATTTGTCCTGCTGGAAACTCCTATAGATAAAATACTTGTTCATAATTTCCTAATGATAATTTTGTTTCACATATAAATACAAGGTACCTTTTAGGACATTTTTAACATCCACTTGAGTTTCTAGGAGTGTAACAAGATGAATGCAGATGCACTGTGATTAATCACACATCTAGATGTGTATAAGAGACAGCCCGAGCACACCCCGCCTATGGCAAGGGTGTAGCATCTTTGTGACAAATGAGCTTTCCATGAATGGAAACAGCCTTTCCCTTCGGTGAGGAGAGG
>NW_012101554.1:1643201-1650241 GCF_000951045.1 Mandrillus leucophaeus | reverse complement strand
CATTTGTCCTGCTGGAAACTCCTATAGATAAAATACTTGTTCATAATTTCCTAATGATAATTTTGTTTCACATATAAATACAAGGTACCTTTTAGTACATTTTTAACATCCACTTGAGTTTCTAGGAGTGTAACAAGATGAATGCAGATGCACTGTGATTAATCTAGAGCTTTAGCAAGAGTTGTTCCTTGTTTTGAAAATCACTTCTGGCAATGCACTCCAGGGACAGCATCGTCACATGGCACCTACATGTCAGTCTGTTTCCGTGGCATATGAGGGGCAGACATGCAACCACTGCATTGTGTACTCATGCAGCCCAGCTCCAGCCTTGGCATTCTGAAATACCACATACTACTTAACTATCAATCGCTTTTCTATTTTTCTCCTTTATGAAACAGTTATACTGATGGGACTGTAAAATGGTGCAACTGCTATGGAAAACCATACGGCAGTTTCACAAAAAATTAAAAATAGAGTCCCATATGATCCACCAATTATACTTCTGGGTATATACCCAAAAGAATTGAAAGCAAGGACTCAAACAGATATTTGTATACCCATGTTTATAGCAACACTGTTTAAAATAGCCAAAAGGTGGAAGCGACCCAAGTGTCCATCGACAGATGAATGGATAAACACAATGTGGTGTATGCGGACATGAAGATGGAAACAGTAGACTCCAGGGACTCCACACAGTGGGAGGGAAGGAAAGGGACAAGAGTCGAAAACTTCCTATTGGTTACTATATTCACTATTTGGGTGATGGGTTCAGTAGAAGCCCAAATCCCAGCACTATGCAATTTATCCATGTAACAAACCTGCACATATACCCCTTGAATTTAAAAGGAAAAAAAGTGCTGTATACATACAATGGAATACTGTTCAGCCATAAAAAGGAAGGCAGTTCTGACCCATGCTACAACGTAAACTTTGAAGAATTTATGCTAAGTGAAATAAGGCACGCCAGGTGCGGTGGCTCATTCCAATAATCCTATAAACTCCAGGCTGAGGCTGGAGGATCACTTGATGTCAGGAGTTCAAGACCAGCATGGTCAATATGGCAAAGTCCTGACTCTACTTAAAATACAAAAATTATCTGGGCATGGTGGTACATGCCTGTAGTCCCAGCTACTCAGGAGGCTGAGGCACGAGAATTGCTTGAACCAGGAAGGCAGAAGTTGCAGTGAACTAAGATCGTGCCACTGCACTCCAGCCTGAGTGACAGAGCAAGACTCGTCAAAAAAAAAAAAAGAGAGAGAGAGGAAGGAAGGAAGGAAGGAAGGAAGGAAGGAAGGAAGGAAGGAAGGAGAAGGGAAGAAAGAAGAAAGAAAGAAAAAAGAAAGAAAGAAGGAAGGAAGGAAGGAAGGAAGGAAGGAAGGAGAAGGGAAGAAAGAAGAAAGAAAGAAAAAAGAAAGAAAAAGAAAGAAAGAGAAAGAAAGAAAAAAAGCAAGAAAGCAAGAAAGCAAGAAAGAAACAAAGAAAGAAAGAAACAAAGAAAGAAAGAAACAAAGAAAGAAAGAAAGAAAGAAAGAAAGAAAGAAAGAAAGAAAGAAAGAAAGAAAGAAAGAAAGAAAGAAAGAAAAGGAAAAGAAGCCAGTTACAAAAGGGCAAATGGCTATATGATTCCACTCATATGAGGTACCTAGAATGGTTAAATTCATAGAGACACAAAGCAGAATGGTAGTTGCAGGGCTGGGAGGAGAGGGGAATGGGGAATTAGTGTTTAAGGAATGCAGATGTTCAGTTTGGGAGGATGAAAAAGTCCTGGAGATAGATGGTAGTGATGGTGGCAGAACAATATGAATGTACTAAAAAACACAAAACCGTACACTTTGAAAGTGGTTAAAATGGTAAGTTTTTTATTATGTATATCTTCCCACAATTTTTAAGAAAAGAGTTTGTGCATTTTATTAGTTTTTATGTGTGTATCAGCAGGATAGTAAAGAGGGTATTTCAAAATATTTGTTTTTAAAAGGAAACATGACATGGAGAACAAGGTGTCTAGAGTTTTATGCACTTAGTGTTTTATGGCATATTTTATTTTGTCTGGAGACTTTCTGGCACCCCTTGAAATATGTGGAGACACCTAGGCATTACTAATGAAGGGTTAGGGATTGTTGGGGCACAGAATGGAGGATCCCAGGGGACTAAGAAAATATATATTTGAGCTTATGAGAATCAGGGCTGAGGGAAGAACTACCCAAGAGTCAATTTAACTTGGATTTGAGCTAGCAAGCCTGGGACTACAAACATTTTATATTTATGGAGCTTCTCACACTTTATGAGGCAAAAGCACTCTAAATGTATAGTCCATTAACAGGAGGTAGCCACGGCAGAGTGGACGGGGAACAAACTGGGGCCAGATCTGACTTGGCCACTTAAGAACTGTCTGTGTGATTTAGGGCAAATGTCTTAACTTCTTTGAGTCCCATTTGCTTCCATCTGTAACACATGAATATTTACCTATCTTTACTATGAATGCCTCCTTTTCTTTGGATACCTACTATGAGCCAGGCACTTGGAAGACATTTAGCCATTTAATCATTAATCATTTCATCTGCGTCACTATCCTGTGACATAGACATCATCTCTAGCATGCAAATTAGAAAAACAAAACAGATGCCGTCAGTCCCCCAGACATTCCCTCCTGGCCCACGCTGGAGGGCATCTATGTGGCTTCCTGTGTGTCTCCACCCCATGGCACTCTCTTGCTGCTTGAGTCTCCTCTGGCCACAGCAGGCAGTGTGAAATGGCCAGGGAGTTAAAACTTCCAAGAACAACCCTCAGCCAGTGAGGGATGGAAGTTGGTGGATAAACACCCCAGCACCCTCTCCCTGCAGTAGACCAACCCCAGGATGTGTCCTGCACAGTCTTCAGGGCCCTTGTGGCACTGAGACCGAGTTGCCCACTTGTGAATACATCAATAATTGGGTTTCCTCCCTTTTCTGAGTCCCTGCCCAGTCCCTCCCGGTGCATCCTGGGATCAGTTCCCAAATGAACTACTTGCACTCAAATACTTGTCTCAGGATGTGCTTTTGGGGGAACCCAAAGTAAGACAATAGCTGAGGTTCAGAGAGTCTCAGTTGCCCATGATCTCACAGTTAAAAAGCTTGACTGAGCCACAGTTGACCATCTTCCTCTGATTTCAAAGTGCCTGTCCTTGTCCCCTGGCCTCTCTGCCTTATACCCTACCCGGCTGTTTGGGAATTAAGTGAGATAATGCAAATGAAGAAGAGGGTCAAATAGCAAGTGAATGATTTTAATGCTTTCACTGGCTGTTCCCCATGGCCCTGTGAGGTAGACAAGAGGTAGACAAGTTTGATGCCCACTGTCTAGAAAACTGAGACTCAAGGCCTTGTACAAAGCGACCGGCTAATAGGTGACAAATGACAAGATGATTCTCAGCTCCTCCAGGTCCATTTTGCATCTTTCTCTGCATTTCTCTGTACCTGGGGGGCTAATGCCACTGGACATCTCCACCCAGGACCCCTTGCCCTCTGGCTTCTAGTTTCACCCAACAGAAGGCACGGACAGGAAGAGAGAAGAGAGGGTTATTTAAATCCCTAGTCCCTCTTTCATGGGCTGTGTTTCTCTACCTAAGCCATAGCTCCCTTCCAACCACTTCAGGTTTTTTGTTTGTTTGTTTTTTGTTTTAACTTATTTAGATTTGTGTGGGTTGTGTTTTGTTTTGTTTTGTTTTGTTTTTTTTAGACATCTCAAATCCTGGGGAAGAGAAGAGGAAATGATGTCAGTTCACTAAGACCCCAGCACACTTTCCAAGTGCCAGTTGGCCCCATCCCTGTCTCAGGGCTCCAGCTCTCACTGATACTGTGGGTAGGAGCTCACCCTGGTCTTGCCCTTTGGCAGGCACCAGGGCTTCTGCCGTTTCTGGTCCCAGGGTGTTTCTCACCCAAGCCCACATCTCTACAAATAATCTTCATGACACTCTCTTCACTTAAATCCTTTGAAGTGTCATTTTCATTCTTGTTGAGACTTTGGCTGATCTGGAAGCCTTAGCAATCAATGAAAGGGGGAGAAAATAGAATATGTATGGATAAAATATCATTCTCCAGGTTCTGTGTTGAGTCCTCTGTTTGTAAGCCTCACAATACTGCTGTGAGGTAGGGAATAAGATGATTCTCATTTCACACATAAATGACTTGAGGCTAAGAAATGGTACATGGACCAAAATCCAGGTCAGTCAGAATTGACAGCCCGTGCTCTCTCCCCAACACCACAAAGACCACACTGTTCTCTAACCTAACTTGCCTTCACTGTAAATAACTGTTGGGACCAGAGCCCTCCAACCTTGCCCTGGGCATGTCAGGAAACCCGAGCACACCCCGCCTATGGCAAGGGTGTAGCATCTTTGTGACAAATGAGCTTTCCATGAATGGAAACAGCCTTTCCCTTCGGTGAGGAGAGGCAGGATTTCATGTGAATGTGTGATGACTGGCAGGGAGCCAAGAATAAGAGCAGGAAATGGGAGCCCAAGTGAGATAACTGCCACGGACATTGAGGGGAGGGGGCAGGATAAACAGAGGGGGTTCAATTTTGCAAAGCATTGGAGAGCTCGTTGGATTAAGGACGGCCCTTGGGGAGAGTCGGGGATATTAGGAAAAGGGGGAGCCAGCCTTGGCAGGCAGCAGAGACTGAGTGCTGGTGGAGCAATTAAAGGGCGGAGCAAGTGGGCAGGAAACCACAGAATAATGCAAAACCCAAAAGCAGGCATCTAAAATGTGCAAAAAACAAAAAAATTTTAAGGCAAAACATAGCAGACCAGAGTGTGTGCTTAGTAGCTAAAAATATTTGAGACAACATGTTAGAATGAGAAACATATGGAGTGAGCGGCAGCTGCCATTCAATTTAGCAGCTCAAGAAATGTGACTTGTCCCCATGGGCACTGGGAGGAGGAAATACTTGGAAAGAAAGAGTTCAGAATTCTAAATAAAGACATGAGGCTGAATGGGCACAGAAGAGTTTTCCCCAATATTTGACAATTGTGAATAAAATCAGAAATACTAGATGAATCACAAGATCCATTAGAATAGTGCCAATTGTATTCTCCTCACTCTATATAAATCTACAATGTACCCATTACAAATTAATCATAACTTCCAGCTATTTAGCACCCACATACCGGGCACTTTGCATATATTATTTTGAATTCTCCCAACAACCCTGCAAGTAGTATTATTGTCCCCATTATATAGATTTTGAAGCTGAAGCACAGAGAGTTTGACGTCACACAAACATCTGGTGAGAGGCCTGGTGAGGAATTAAATGCAGATCACTGTCCCCAGGGACATTCCATTACCCCATGGCAAATCCCAAAATCTAAGCTTTCAAAATAGTCAGATACTCTCATTTTCAGAAGAGAAAACAGAAGTATAAAAAGGGGAGAGATATATCCTACAGAAGTGGAGACCCTAGAATTTCACCAAAGTTCTAGGGAGTTTGGGAAATCTTAAGATTACTGAGCCCAATTCCTCTACTTTAATGTCAGCATGATCCCTCCAAGATCCCAGAGCCAGGGCAGCAGGGTAGCACATTTTTCAAGCACAGTAGCACAGATTCCTACCATTCATGTATTCATTTATTCAGTCAACGAACATTTATCAAGTCCCTACTTGGTGCCAACAACCATGTGCTATGAAAATATTTTTCCAGTAGGCAGCTAGAAGGTACTTGGTTTGTGTTTCCTTTTGGGTTTCTTTTTCTTTTTTCTTTTTAGCACATTTCCACTTAATTCACTGCATCAGGTCCGCAAATTCTCCTCCAAAAATTCAGTTCAGCTAATAACCAGCATACTGCTCTCTTTAGAATATTTATGATCAAATAACAGTCCTTTGTTTTTTCCAGTGGTGATTGTGTTTTCTGTTCGGTAACAACGGCAGCTCTGAAAGCGTGTATTTTCTTTAGAAAGCGTGTATTTTCTTTAGCAAATATGAACAGTAAAGGCCTCTTATATTCCCTTTTCAGAGCTGAAGAAGGTAATTGAAAGGGTGCTTTGTAAAAGGATCTGAAAAAACAAACATGGATTTGGCTAGAATTTTATTGGAAATCTGGAAACCTAGAGGGGGGAAGAAAATAGGTTTTCCAAATACCAAAACATTCTGAACAAACATGCTGACCTACTCATCAATAAGCTTTTGCTCTGTAACAAATGACTCCCAAAACTTAGTGAGTGAAGACAACAAACACTTATTATTTCCCATGAACCGGTGGGTCTGCTCTGTGGTTTGTCTGGGCCCCTCTGGCCAGGACTGGGTGGTCTAGGACAGCATCCTCAACCGTTTGGCACCAGAGACCAGTTTCATGGAAGACTTTTCCACAGACGGGGTGGAGTGGGTAGAGAGGACGGCTTTGGGATGAAACTGTTCCACCTCAGATCATCAGGCATTAGTTAGGTTCTCCTAACAAGCATGCTAGCTAGATCCCTCGCACGCACAGTTCACAATAGGGTTCATGGTCCTGTGAGAATTTTTTTTTTTTTTGAGACGGAGTCTCGGTCTGTCATCCTGGCTGGAGTGCAGTGGCATGATCTTGGCTCACTGCTACCTCCGCCTCCTGGGTTCAAGTGATTCTTCTGCCTCAGCCTCCCGAGTAGCTGGGACTACAGGCGAGCACCACCAACCCAGCTAATTTTTTCTTATATTTTTAGTAGATTTGGGGTTTCACCATATTGGCCATTCTGGTCTCGAACTCTGGACCTCGTGATCCACCCGCCTTGGCCTCCCAAAGTGCTGCGATTACCACCGCGCCTGGCCTCCTATGAGAATTTAATGCCGTCACTGATGTGACAGGAGGCGGAGCTCAGGCAGTAATGCTCACTCACCTGCCACTAACCTCCTACTGTGTGACCCAGTTCCTAAGAGGCCACAGATCAGTACCAGTCTGTGGCCTGGGGCTTGGGGACCCCTGGTATAGGATACCACAGACATATGTCTGAGGCCTTGCCTGGGATGCATGGGGCCTCTCTTCCTTCAGGACCCTGTGTCTGAGGCCTTGCCTGGGATGCATGGGGCCTCTCTTCCTTC
>NW_012101554.1:1621602-1642799 GCF_000951045.1 Mandrillus leucophaeus | reverse complement strand
TCTCCTTTCAGGAGCCTATGTCTGAGGCCTTGCCTGGGGTGCATGGGGCCCCCCTCTTCCTTCAGGAGCCTAGCCTGGGCTTCTTCACACACCATGGAAGGGTTCTCAGTAGCAAGCCTAGGCAAGTGCTTTTCAGGACTTTGCTGTATCACATTGGCTACTCTCCCACTGGCTGAACCAAGTTACAAGGCCAAGCCAGATTCAAGAGCTGGAAGAATAGACTCTGCTTCTTAAGAAGTGGGTCTACAAAATATTGTGCCCATTTTTTTCTCCTCATTCCTTCTGCTGCTGAGACTTTTGCCAGCTGAGAGCCCTCAACTGTTATCTCTCTCCAGAAATTGCTTTTTACCCTGAAGAAAGCTGCCTCACTGAAGGACACCCCACCTTCCCAGGGGCAGTCTACAGTGGTAACTGGCTGTCTTAGTTCATTTGGGCTGCTACAAAAGCGCCATGGACCGGGTGGCTTAAGAACAACAGAAACTCATTTATCACAGTTCTGGAGGCTGGAAGTCGAGGGTCAGGGTGCCAGCACTATTGGGTTCTGGTGGAGGTTCTCTCTGGGATGCAGATGGTCATCTTCTCTTTTTTTTTTTTTTTTTTTGAGACGGAGTCTCGCTCTGTCACCCAGGCTGGAGTGCAGTGGCCGGATCTCAGCTCACTGCAAGCTCCGCCTCCCGGGTTTACGCCATTCTTCTGCCTCAGCCTCCCGAGTAGCTGGGACTACAGGCGCCTGCCACTTCGCCCGGCTAGTTTTTTGTATTTTTTAGTAGAGACGGGGTTTCACCATGTTAGCCAGGATGGTCTCAATCTCCTGACCTCGTGATCCGCCCGTCTCGGCCTCCCAAAGTGCTGGTATTACAGGCTTGAGCCACCGCGCCCGGCCTGTCATCTTCTCATTTTATCCTCACATGCCAGAAAGAGAGCAAGAGAGATTTCTGGGGTCCCTTTTATAAATCCCACTTATGAGGGTTTCATCCTCAGGACCCAATCACTTCCCAAAGGCCCCATCTCCATCACATTTGGGGGTTAGGATTTCAACATGAACTTTTGGAGAGACACAAACATTCAGCCCACTGCACCAGTCAATACAGGAATATAAAGGCCTAGGCCATTGCCCAAATCTGGGACAAGTCTGAAGGTTCAGAGCTTCCCAAAGGGGTCAGCTGAGGCTCTAGATGAAACTGAACTGCAATCCAACACCTCTCTCTTTTCAGTCTCATTTCCTGCCCTGCCACCACAGGTGTCCATGCTGAGCACACCTCCTGGTAAACCTATGCACTCGAATCTCTGTCCAGCACCTGCTTCCTGGGGAAATCAACCAAACAGATGATGCCAGGAGTAGTCTGAGAAAGAAGATGCTAAGATGGGAACTGAGGCTGCCAGCTGACCACTGACAGGCAATGAGAACCCTGTTACCATTGGTACACTGAGTTGATAGAGCCTCTCACACAAGATGGTGATGAAACTGGCAAAACTTCCAACGGTGTTAAAATGGAATGGGATAGAGGTGGAAGGAAAGGCACTAGAGGGGCAACGTGTTGGTGTTAAAAATATGTGGGAAATAGCCATTACAAGGGCAGTGGAATTAAATGGCTATCACTGGAGAACAATGTTTGCTTTGGAAAAAGATGACAGAAGACTGAGGGTGACTAACAGTCAACTAAAAACTGAACACAAAAGCTCAAGTGTCTCCTTAGCACCACTGAAAAAAAAAGACTCTTATATCCTGTAGCAAAGGAGGTTAAATTCTCAACCTTAGGTAGATTTGCTATGATAGGGTCAGGACCCTGGTTGGGAAAGCAGTGTGACCTTGAAATATGGGATGATAGCTGGGTTAATGCCCCTGAAAAAGCATGAATCCTCTGATTTTTCTGAATGCCTGGGCCTGCAAAATGGCCCCCTCTTGTTAAGTTCCATCTATTTCCTCCTGGAAGGGGATGCAGAGGCCTCTCCCATGTAAGAGAATGCTTGTGCCCCTGTGATCTGCCCATACTTCCCCCTGGCCTCTAAGCCAAATGCACATCCCAGCAGCACAACCCGGCTGTGGAGATGCTGAACCTTATAAGGAGGAAAGGGACTCTCCCTGTAGGAGCTACAGAATCCTGCCAAGTCTTATCAGGAAAGTATGAATGAGATTGCATTAGAAGGGTGCTGGATTAAGGAAGGTGTGAGAATTAGAAAACAGCACTGGATAAAAGAGAGTTTATCATTATGGGGGCACTTCCTCTGAATATAGGATTTAATACCCTGGCAGGGACCCTGAGAGACGCTGCAAACATGCTGTTAGGATGGCTCCTGGAAATATGGAGAAAACGAGTTGTTGATTTTTTTTAAGTATTCCATCTTGGCCGGGTATGGTGGCTCACATCTGTAATCCTAGTGCTTTGGGAGGCCAAGAAGGGAGGATAAGGATCCATCTAGCAGCAGGATTAGAGAAAACAGGTTGGATGTGAAGCCAAACGCAGGACTCTACTCCTTCCTCCCTGAATTAAATGCACACCCAAGCCTGGGCAACATAGCAAGACCTTGTCTTTATAAAAAAATAAAATAAAATGAAATAAATATATAATAAATAAAAAATTAGCCAGGTGTGGTGGCACGTGCCTGCAGTGTTCCAGCTACTCAAGAGGCTGAGGCAGGGGGATGACGTAAGCCCAGGAGGTCAAGGCTGCAGTGAGCTGTGATCATACCACTACACTCCAGCCTGGGTGACAGAATGAGACCCTGTCTCAATGCATTAGGCCATTCTCACACTGCTATAAAGACACACCTGAGACGGGGTAATTTATTTAAAAAAAAAAAAAAAAAAAAAAAAGTTGTTTAATGGACTTACAGTTCCACATGGCTTGGGAGCCCTCACAATCATGGCAGAAGGCAAAAGGCACATCTTACATGGCGTCAGGCAAGAGACAGAATGATAGCCAAGTGAAAGGGGTCTCCCCTTATAAAACCATCAGATCTCTTCAGAGTTATTCACAACCATGAGAACAGTATAGGGGTAATCACCCCTGTGATTCAATTATCTACCACCAGGTCCTTCCCACAACATGTGGTAATTATGGGAGCTACAATTTAAAATGATATTTGGATGGGCACACAGAGCCAAACCATATCACTCAAAAAAACAATAAAAATAAATGTATCTATACCCAGTGTCAGGTATAACTGCAGATTGCCGTGTTCCCTCCCAGCAAATCCTCCAGATGCTCTAAGCTCTTTCCCCATGGAGGAGGCAGCTGCGAAGGGAATGTAGCTTATGGACAAACCCTGCCCGAGTTCAGAAGGGGCTGTGCTGGCTACGGTCACTTCCCCTGGTCTCAATCTCACCCATGAGATACGTCCTTCCTCCCTCAGGAGACATATTAGTAAAAGGGATGGAGATAAGGACAGGGGAAAGAGAAGGACAGAAGAGACAGAAATGGAGCTCCTTCCTCCCCTGCCCTGCAGAAGTCAGGGCTGGGTAGGGTAGGTATTAAGAAGCCCAGTTATGGCACTGGCCCTGCGTGGGGAAGACGTTATGATCTTTATAAATGATCATAGCATTCATAGTTACCATTTGTTGAATTCTCTGATGTGCCAGACATCATGCTATTCACAATAGTAAAGACTTGGAACCAACCTAAATGCCCATCAATGATAGACTGGATAAAGAAAATGTGGCACATATACACCACGGAATACTATGCAGCAACAAAAAAGGATGAGTTCATGTCCTTTGCAGGGACATGGATGGAGCTGGAAACCATCATTCTCAGCAAACTATCACAAGATCAGAAAACCAAACACCACATGTTCTCACTCATAAGTAGGAGTTGAACAATGAGAACACATGGACACAGGGAGGGGAACATCACACACCAGGGCCTGTCGGGGGCTGGAAGGCTAGGGGAGGGATAGCATTAGGAGAATAACTAATGTAGATGACGAGTTGATGGGTGCAGCAAACCACAATGGCACATGTATAGCTACGTAACAAATCTGCATGTTCTGCACATGTACCCCAGAACTTAAAGTATAATTTTTAAAAAAAATTGGCTAGATAATTTGATGATATTAAGTAATTATTGTTACTATATTTAGGTGTGATAGTCTTAAAAATGAATAGTTCTAATAGTTTAGAGATGTACACTGGAATATTCACAGATACAATGATACGATGTCTGGAATTTGCTTCAAAATAATAGTGGGAGAGATTAGATGGAAGTACAGATCAAGCAAGTTTGCCCATGATTCAGTCATTGTTGAAACCAGCTGATGAGTGCATGGTGATTTATGATACGATTCTGGATATTTTTTGTGTGTGTTTGACATTTTCCATAATAAAAGTTTAAAAGTATATGTGCAAAGGGGCCTGATTTGATGGGTGGGTGAGTCATGGTAGAAAGAAAGTCATGGTAGTAAGTCCCCAGGCATTGGGGAGAAAGGGAAAATGCTAGGCAAATAGTCAGGTTCGTTGAAGGGTCTTATCAAGAGCAGAAGTGGAGTATACCTCCAACAAGCAGGCAAGAACACCAAAAGAAAGACCTACCAAGAGGCGGAAGGAAACCAACATGGTGGACACATAGATACTTGCTGCTTAGGGCTGCCAGACTAATTTCCAGACCCCACCCCTTGGCAGACACAGGGCACTCAATGTACTGCCAGAGCTGGGTAGATTGATTCCAGAAACGGGCGGGACTGAGCTTGCCAGCAAAGGTCCCTGGTGCCCAAGCTGAGCTCAGTGAGAGAAAGGCAGACAGTAATACCTGCAGCACCTTAACCCTCTGGAGAGAATACTGAAGCAATTTTAGGATTGAATGGGGGTCCATTATAGAAAGGTTTTTTTATTGCTTGCCTTCCTCTTCTGGGAAAAGCCTACAGTCCCTGTGTGGTTGAGACTACCATGTTGGAACCACATGGCCCCTCCTGACTGATCCAAGGGTTCACACTTAACCCTTGAGGAAAAAAGATCTGTAGGATAAGTTGGTCCATCACATTTTTCTCAAGAATTTGAACTAAGAAACCAAGATTGAGAATGTTGAATCACACCATTAGGTAGTGCAGCCAGTGAATGGATAAAATCATGTCTTCCCACAGTGGGCAACTGAGTCATGCAAAATGGGTCTGCGTCTCATTTGCCTGTGTAATTTTAAGTGAGTTACATGGTCTCCTTGAACCTGTTTCCTTATCTGTAATGTGGGGATAATAAAGGTAACTATTCCAAAGTGATTTTTATGAGGATAAAATGAAAGTGTTTATAAAATGCTTATATAGTAAAAGTTTAATAACTATTAGCTATTATTATCATTACTAGTAGTGCTAATATTACTCTTGGCTATGGCTGTTTTCGGCCTTGTGAGAGCAAAGGAAGCCAGTCACAAGAGACGGACAATGCTAATCTGGCTTGAACACTGCCCAACACCAGGCACTGTGGTAAGTACTTGAGAGCTATTAACCCGCTGAAACCTCACAACACCCCCAGAGTCTGGCAATGTTTATTTCACGAATGAAGAAACTGAGGCACAAACTGAGTGATTTGCCAAAAGTTTAGGAAGTGACGATGACAAGAATGAACATTGACCTTCTGTTTCTGGGTCTATACTCTTAATCGCTCTGCAACTGCTCCATTATACAGATGAGAAAGCTGAGGCTCAGAGAAGATCATGCAGCTACCGAGAAATGGGAGGAAAAGAGAACCTCTGCACTGACTGAGAACCAGAGAGCACGATTTGTACCCCTAAAGTCCAACTCGGGTTCCTGCGAGGCCCAAGCTTCTTTGCATTCCAGTGTGATGATAATCTGTTTCGCCTTCAAATGACCCCCCTCATTTAAGCTACCTTGAGTTTGTTTCCTTAGCTCTGACTGAAACAACAGGAACCGTGATGTGCTTGAGTCACCCACATTAGAATCCTATATCCTAAACCTCCGATGAAGTGGTTCTAGTGCCCGGAAAAACATCTCGTCATGGGGATTACATCTCAAATGTCTGGTTCTTCTAATGAAGCTCATTCCGCCCCTGCCCCACCTAATGATCACTTCTATATGGCATCCACGTTAACCAGAATAAACCCCAGCCCCTCTGCACAAAGAAGGCCTCGACAGAGCGGGTGGTCAACACGTGGCCAGAACAAGATTCAGTGTGGATAATTCCCTTTTGAGAAAACACCCCCTTAGCCAGGAGTCACAAAATAAACAGAGACAGGGCAAAACCACGAACAAGAGAAAAACTTGAAAGCCAAAATGTTAAGGACAGTGCAAAAAGAGTCTTCTAAATGAGGCCAGACTCAAAACTCAAGACCTTTTCCTTTGCCCTGCCTGTTTTTCCAACCATCACCTCCAACCCTCAAATTTAAAAACAAAAAAACCCATGAAAAAAACTATAAATTATTCCATCTGAGACCAAAGTTGTTCAAAGTAAAGAAAGAATGCAGCAAAGAATTCCAGTTGTGAAATATCTGAAGCTAACTAGCAGGCCTCAGTCACCTCCCATTTCATCTAAAGAGAAACCACCAGCCCCACACCTACACCCACACCCAAGAATCAACAACTGGGAAACAACATAATTGCCCATAAAACTTGTAAAGTCAACATGGATTTTAGAAGAAAAAAGAAAAAGAGAATGATCCTCTTTAAATAGGGCAAGAGCTTACAGTAAAGGCGTGCTATCTGAGTTGATGGAGTGTATGTAACTCCAAATCATATAGCTCCAGACCCCGTATCTAGACACTGCCGCTTAGCAGCCAGTAACCTCGGGCAAGTGCTTTGCCTTTCAGTGCCTCCGTTTCTTCATCTGAGTGATGGGGGTGATAAAAATAGAACCTGCTTCAGAAGGTTGCTAGGAAGACTCATGCACAGTGGCATATTGAATACACTCCATGTATGCCCATTATTATTCTTTATAATGAATTTAATTATATAAATATTCATGTGATTACAATGACACGTTTAGTTAGATAAGTAGAGGAACCAAAGTGGTCCTCAAAGGTGAAGCAGCATGTGTGACCCTGGCTTCTATGGAAACCTTAAAAACAGAATGGGAGCAATTCCCAGGTCCCCAGATTCTGGAATGTGGAGATTGTGAAGAGGAGAACATGAGCTTTCTACCACAGTTTCCTTAGGTGTCATGGCTGCTTCACTCCAAGGCAAGGCTGTGGAATGGAAGAGGGAATGAAGGAGGATTACTAGGAAGCACTTGAGCTAATACTGGCCAAGCACTTCTCCAGTGCCACGTATGGGGCTGAGAGCCACACACATACAAGCTCATCCAATCTCCATGATTCCACAGTGAGGCAGGTATTATTAGGTTGGTGCATTTGCACACTGGAAAGGCAGTAGAGTCATGCCTTTCCAACAGTCCCCTAAAGTCTTAGCTCATTTCAGCATGAGCTAATTATTTTTTTCACCAACCTAATAATGTGGTTTTTGCATTGAAGTTTTTGCATTAAAAAAAAAAAAGGTAAAAACCGCAATTACTTTTGCACCAATTCATATTATCATTCCCATTTTACAGATGAGAAAATTGAGAGTTAGAGACATTCTGTGACTTGCTCAAGGTCATGTAGTCAGTAAGTGAAAGAACTGGGATTTTGATCCAAGCAGCTGTCACTACTACACTGCAGTGTCTTCTGATAACACACAGATATTTCCCTTTTCTGGGCCTCTGGGTTTTTTTCTACAAAATGGGGTTTGCACTAAAGGCCTTTGTAGCACTCACACATTCTATGGCTATAAATATTTTTAAGATGTCGTTCAGCCAGAATCACCATTTTCCAGCCAAGGGAAAGAGGAAATGGGCTGACATATGTTCCCTGTGCCTTTTTGCAATTTTGTTTCTTGTGCTAATTACAAGTGGAACTGAATGGAGGATGATTCTGTAGCCAGCGAAACACATGTGTCCCACAGGATGTCACATTGATGCCACACACCCACACTCAGCTTTATGAACAGGTGTGAAAGGCGAGAGTCTTGTCAGGAGGACTCACGCTGGTATTCAGCACCTTGAGTCAGCAGGTGGACTCGATTCTGTTGCTTTTGGTATTCCACCTCCTGTCCCAGCAAAAGGGTTATGGCAGAGCAGGGGTGGCCTCGTCAGGCTGTGGTTCAAAGTACTAGCTTTGGAATCCACTGGCCTGAGGTCAGTTCTCTGTCCATTTGCTGACCAACTACACGACCTCAGACAAATCACTTCACCTGTCACAGCCTCAGCTTCACCACCTACAAAATGACAGTAGTGGTGCTTATTACACAGGTATGTGGAGGGCTGGATGTGATAATGCAGGTACATCAGTTAGCACAGGGCCTGACCCCAGGTCACCCTAAGTGAAAAGCAGCTCTCATTTTCAATGGCTGATGCAAGAGCATTTCAGCACAGGAAGGCATCAAGCCTATCACAGCCCCAAAACATCAAGAGCATAGGCTTAAAGATCAGTTGGAGATTAGAACCTACCCTCTCTTCACATAAAAAAAAATGTCCAGGCCAGGCATGGTGGCTCATGCCTGTAATCCCAGCTCTTTGGGAGGCTGAGGCGGGCAGATCTCTTGAGCTCAGGAGTTCGAGGCCAGCCTAGGCAACATAGTGAAACCCCTTCTCTACAAAAAAATACAAAAAAATTAGCCAAACATAGTAGCACCCACCTGTAGTCCCTGCTACTCAGGAGGCTGAGGTGGGAGAATCACCTGAGCTGGTAGTGAGCCATGATTGTGCCACTGGACTCCAGCCTGGGCAACAGAGCGAGACTCTGTCAAAAATAAATAGTAATAAAAAAGTTCAGATGCTGAGGCTGGGGTGGAACAAAAGTGCTGATCCTAATGAACATAATACTCCCAACCATCAAAAGTGAATAACTTAGGCAAACATTTCTGGGTATTCATGAAATGAACTCAACAGAGTGCTGCTGAAAATTCTGGAGGAAAGACAGTTTATCAGAGTGCCTGCAAGTCTGCCAAAAGCCTTCTCCAACATCTTGACTCTCAACCGCACATCCTTAGTTGAAAACACACCATTTAAAAAGTCATCTGAAAGGGTCTGGCCAGGAAAGGAAAGTCACTTTCCACGGATCAGCAAAAAAGAATCTACTCCTGACAGCCAAAGCCTCCCCACTACTCCTCTCACCAATGAACAAAAACACAACCTTGATCTCTAAACCAAAATAAACTGCTTCCATTGTGTGGCTTTCACAAATGATTGAGCAAGATCAGCACCTGAAATCCCTTCAGGTATTGTATTAGTCTGTTCTCATGCTGCTAATAAAGATAAAGACATGCCTGAGACTAGGTAATTTATAAAGGAAAGAGGTTTAATTGACTCACAGTTCAGCATGGCTGGGGAGGCCTAAGGAAACCTACAATCATGGTGGAAGGGGAAGCAAACATGTCCTTCTACACATGGCAGCAGGAAGGAGAAGAATGACAGCCCAGCAAAGGGGGAAAAGCCCCTTATGAAACCATCATATCTCCTGAGAACTCATTCACTATCACAAGAACAGCAGCATGGGAGTAACTGCCCCCATGATTCAATTACCTCCCACCAGGTCCCTCCCATGACATGTGGAGATTATGGGAACTACAATTCAAGATGAGATTTGGTGGGGACACAGCCAAACCATATCAGGTACACCCTTGCAAGGGACTGACTCCAAGGCCACGTTTAACACTGCAAATTAAACTCCTTAGGCTGCATCTTGGGAAAAGAATGAACCAATATTAAAGAAGGATCTTTCCATCACTGAAACCTTCTCTGAAACAGCCAGTGGCAAAAAAAAAAAAAAAAAAAAAAAAAAAGAATAGTGCTCAACAAATGCATAGAAATGTGCATCATGGAAAGAACTCAGTTGCATTGATACACATATGAAGGAAAAAGGGAGAAAGAACTCAGGAATTCAAACAAGAAAATAAGACAGTGTATTAATAATATTCATTGCAGCATAACAAATTAACCCAAAGTTTAGCAGCTTCAAACAACAAATATTTATTATCTCACACAATTTCTATGGGTCTGGAATTGTGGAGCACCTTAGCTGAGTAGTTCTAGCTCATTCTCTCATGAAGTTGCAGTGAAGATGTTGGCCAAGGATGCCTTTATCTGAAGGCTTGACTGGAACTGGTGGGTCTGCTTCCGGAAGGCTCATGCACATGTTGTTTGTTGTTTTCAGGAGGTCTCAGTTCCTCCTCAAGACACTCCTACTTGAGTGTCTTCACAACATAGCAACTACTTGCCCCAGAGAAAAAGGTCAAAGAGAGAGCAAGGTGGAGCCACGACATCTTTTCTGACTTAGCCTCCAGAGTAACTTGCTGTGATTTCTACAATATTCTACTGTTTGCACAGATCAGCCCCATTCAATGTTGTCACTGACACAAGAGATGCATATCAGGAGGCAAGGGTCATGGGGACCATCTGCTAGCTATCACAGAGAGCCAAATAGAAAAGAGGTTAGCTTACAAATAGATTTTAACTACTAAATTATGGCATAATTGTAAATGGCAATTCAGCCAGGGAAAGTAATGATTTCTTAGGCTAGTAACATCAGTCAAAGAGCACGCATGGTACTTCTAAGAGGGGAAAGGTAACATAAATGATATGCTAGGTGTTAGAATGCAGGTTTTATTTCTTACACTACCTTTGTACCTCCTGAAAGGACACATGAGGTGGAATAAGGGGGGACAGTTCCATGTGCTGCTAATTAGATTACTACAACTGGAATGAAGACTGTTGAGTTAAGGAAAACATGAGGTTGGCGAGCTTTGACTTCTTGCCAAGGCCAAGGCAGCCTTGGCTCAGTTTGGGGCATTTCCTATCCAAGGGTGGATCCTGAGAAATGCAGGTGTGGAGTTACCACAGAGCTCAGAGAATCCCTAAATGGAAAGGATAAAAATGCAATTCAGCAGGGACACTAATTGCAATAAGGTCCAGAAATTGCAACAGAGAACTTGGGGGTTTATTCAGAGCTCCTCTCCCGCCACCCCACAAAGGTTCTTAACTATAGTCCTTGCTTCTTCAGCATCACAAGATTGCCAAACAATATACACTCCGTATTTCAGAGGCTTTCTGCTTGCCTCCTGTCTTAAGCCATTTCAGAAATCTGCAAATATCTTGAGAGGGAAATGGACCTTGTGTGGGATCAGTTCACTGCCTCTCCCTTCTACCTGGGACCTTGGCGCCTCAACCTCCACATTGTGTCTTTCTAGCCCTGCGGGACAGTCAAAAATTCTGCCTCTTATTAGTAGCCCTTCTGTCCAGACCCTTTGCCTCAGTTCTCACCCCATACCCATAATGGGCAAATGCCTCGATGGGGAAAGTGGCTATAGAATGTCAGCTAACCTCTGTGATTCCCCCTTCTCTAGGATTTTGGCCCCTCAAGTCTTGGCTGCCTCTGAAGTTCTCTCATGCCTTTAAACAGAATTTTTTTTTCATATATCTTTACAGGTTTTCTAGTTGTTCTTGGGAGATAAGTAGTCTAATTTGAGCTACTTCATTACCCACAGGAGTATACTTTTACATTTCCAGATATATGAAGTTTTTTATTTCCCATTTTGTTAGTAATTTCTAACTTCATAACATTATGTTGTCAGAGATTTCCTTGCAATCTGTTAAGACTTGCTTATGGCCTAGTACAAGATTTTTTTTTAACGTAAATACCCAATGTGTGCTTGAAAAGAATGCATATTCTCTCATTGCTAAATGCAGAAGTCTGTATATACCCATTAGGCCAAGCTTTTTAAAATGTCTTTTTTCAAATCACTTAATTTACGTAAGTTATTGCACACATAAAAGTTTGAATAGCTCATCTTTCAGTCTGGTATAAGAGAAAGGATCCAGCGGTCAGAAAACAGTAAGAATTTTTGGTCTAATAATGAATCACTAACAATTGCTTCCATTCCTAAATTAAAGTGTTGCCTTAGCGGAATTTAATGAACAAGGTTGGCAGCCAATTTAAATTTTAAAAAACACTTTTCAAATATATCTTGACACATCCAGCAACATTTTTAATTATTAGAAACCTCCATTTCTGTCTCCACTGGATATTCATAAAACACTTCTAAACCATCTAATTGATTTTGTTTTAAATGTTGAGTCCAAAATGTAGAGTTTCAATTACTTTCATGAAGCTTTAACTGCTCCTCTAGGCATGGTAATATAGTGAGCCCCACATTGCTATATTGAAACCATTCTGCTTACTAAAGTCAGAACTGTAACAACAACTTTAAATACAAAAATTGTCTATGACATTACATTGTCACAACTCACCATGTTTTATCTTCTGCTGTTACTATACAGCTGATCCATTAAGCAATGACAGAGCCTCACCTAGGCTGTGCTTGAGAATGGCCTGCACATATAAGAATGTATTCACTTGCACAGTTTTAGGCAAGTATATGAGTGCTAGCCTAAATTGTTTGAAATATTACTGGAACACCCCACTTGCATAAGTCAATGAGACTTCCACCAGAATTTTAAGTACATGCAGAGCTCTAGTCCAAAGTTGACATAAACCATGCAACATACCACAAAGTACCAACTGGTGGTGGTTTCCATTTGCTACATTTTGGTATATAATACCTTTGAATCTGTGTTGTTTATATAGTCTTTTTAATCAATTTTATTGAGGTTTAATTAAAATGCAATAAAATATACCCATTTCAAGAATATATTTTGATTAGTGTTCTAAATAATTAAAAATTAGGCCAGGTACGGTGGCTCATGCCTATAATCCCAACACTTTGGAAGGCCAAGGTGGCTTGCTTGAGCCCAGGAGTTTGAGACCAGCCTAGGCAAAATGGTGAGATCTTGTCCCTACAAACAATTTAAAACTTAGCTAGACATAGTGGTGTGTACCTGCAGTTTCAGCTACTTGGAGGTTGAGGTGGGAGGATCACTTGAGCCTGGCAGGTGGAGGCTGCAGTGAACTGTGATGGCACCACTGCACTCCAGCCTGGGTGACAGAGCAAGACTGGGTCTCAAAAAAAATCAATTTTAAAAATGATGGTTTAGATTATAATCTTCAGCACTTCCATTGAATCTAATCTTTTTCATCTTAAAAATATCCTCCTTGAGACTGGCATGATAGGTGTTTTGAAATATTACAAATCTATAATTAAACAGTTTGGTACTGGAGCATTGTATTCATTTGCTAGCGCTCCCCTACTAGAGTACCACAAACTGGGAGAAATGTATTGTCTCACAGCCCTGGAGGCTGGAATTATGAAAGCAAGGTGTTGGTAGGGTCATGTACCCTGTGACGCTTTTAGGAAAAGGATCCTTCTTTGCCCCTTCCTAGCTTTTGGTGGTTGGCCAGCAATCTTTGGTGTCCCCAGGTTTATACAGGAATCACCCCAGTCCTCGGTTTCATATGACTGCCTTCCCTCTGTGCATGTCTGTCTCTGTGTCCAAATTTCCCCTTTTTATAAGGGCGCCAGCCATATTGGATTAGAGCCCACCCAATGACCTAATTTTAATGTGATTACCTCTAGAAAGACCCTATTTTCAAATAAGGTCAGTTCCTGCAGTATTGGGGGTCAAGACTTCAACATATGTCTTTTGGGAGACATATTTCAACCCATAACAACCACGAACGGCAGATGGGATAAAATCTTACCAGAAATTGACCCAAATACACACAAAAAAATAGAATCTTACGAATGTGGCATTTCAAACCAGTTAAGAAACAATTGATTACTTAATACACGGTGTTTGAACAATCAGCTAGCCATCTGTTGTGTCGGCAATGGACTCTTGTACCAAGACTTGATGCCTTGCACCTTGTATGCTTTCCAGGTCCTGATTCTTGCCCCTAGGGCAGCCTCGCTGTCCTTAGGTTCTACAGAATACTCCTGTGTCCTTCCAGATAAATTTACTTTTTTAAAAGGACTGGATTGAGTTGGGTTTTGTAGCTTGCAACTATTTTAAAGGCTGAGGCTTCTAACTGGACATTCTTTCTCCTAGTGAGAAGTGTATATGCTCTTCATAAAAAAGCTTTCCTCACTGTCAGCCTGCCTCCTTCCCAATTCCATCTGGTTTCTCACCTCTACCTGGAAGTACGCTATTTGAAGTAATTGGTTACTTCTGCATCTTCCATCATTCTGGGCCTCCCAGGAGAAGTGATCATTCAAAGCAGAAGCTGTCCTTTGAGGGCCACTAGGAAGTCTGTGAAGCCAGCTAAGATCGCTGCTATTTTAAAAGCCAGACATCAAAGTATTTGGATGGAATCCAGAGTTTCCTGCCTCACTGCAACCTCCTTCCAGAAGAGAATCAAAATGTGGGGAAGAGGAAAAACTGCTCTAATTGAACCCCTAATTCCCAAAACTGCTATTGGACTCCTTGCTACAGAAAGGGGACTCCTTGGAAGTGAGCTTATGAAAATATTTTTCTGAAAACTGATGAGACCAAGGGCAGTGCTAAAACCAGACGAAGTGTACATCAGGCCAGAGGCTCTAGTTCTCTTCCAGGCTTCCTCTCACATTGCTCAGTTTTGCTTTTCAAAGAGTAACAGTAGTTCCCATCTATTATGTACCTTGCACATATACAAAAAGACTCCCATAATTACGTTATTTAATTCTTGCACCAGCCCCATAACTTAGTTCTATTATTATTCTCATTTTCCAGATGAGGAAACTGAGTCTCAAGGAGTTTAGCTAAGTTGCCCAATGCCACACATTTAGGAAGTGACATAGATCAGATTTGAACAGCAGGCTTGGCTGATTCTAGAGTCTGTGCTCTTGCTCTCTACTCTGTAAGCCCCAAACCAAAATGTCTACAGACACCGGGGCTCACAGGCATGAGTGGCGCAGACCTGGGTAAGCGGTAGGGAGTGGCAGGAGGTAGAAAGGGGTAGGAGAACAGCGAGCTGGAGAGCTTGGGCCCCATCTGCAGAAGGCAGCCTCTTTGCAGCAACAACCAGGCTGCCCTGTGGGAATGTGAGCCCAGCGTGGCCAGATTTTTTCATAGGAGAACCTTGAAATCTGGATTTTATATAAAATCCTCCAACTTTTAGGTGTTGACTACTGATTCTATTTAAATATATATTTTTATATTATATATTTATATAATTTATCTTTACCTATTATATAAACATATATAATGTTTTATATATATATAAAATAAATATATACTGCAAGCTAAAAAATAGGCATCCACAGCCCACCATTAGATAGGAACTCTTACTTCCCACTCCCCATGCTTCCATGGTAGGAACTTTAGCTAGACTACCCCCACTTCTCATCTTTTGCCTCTGATTGGTGAGCTTTGGAAAAAGAACTGGGCATGCTCAGTTTATCTCCTTCCTCCTGGAGAGGCAGCCTGCCCATGGAGGGTGCATGGTCTATGCTTCCCTGGAAGGGAAAGTCTGTCTATTTAGGGATGAGGCACCCACAAACCCACTTCCTTGCAAACAGAAAACCATGTTCTCCAAACTGCCTGGCGCATTACTTTTCTGTGGCTGCTGTAATAAAGTACCACAAAATGGGTGGCTTAAAACAACAGAAGTTCATTCTCCCACAGTTCTGGAGCCTAAAAGTCCAAAATTGAGGTGCCAGCAGGCTCATGCTCCCTCTGAAGGTGCTGGGGAAGATCCTTCTTCACCTCCTCCAGCTTCCGGTGACTGGCAATCCTTGACATCCCTAAGCTTGCAGCTGCATCACTCCAGTCTCTGCCTCTGTCTCAACAAGGTGTTCTCTCTGTGTGTCTCTGTGTCTGTCTTCTCTTCTTATAAAAACACTAGTCATTGCATTAGGGCCCACCCCAATCCAGAATGACCTCGTCTTAACTGATTACATCTGCAAAGACCCTATTTCCAAATAAGGTCACATTCTGAGGTTCCAGCAGACATGATTTGGGGGCTATTCAAACCAATAGAATTGTTTTCACTTTCCCTTCTTAAGATGTGCCATTTTAATCTCCACCTGTCTGATTGCCATATCTGTCTCTACACTGGTCCTAACTGGGAGATTAAGAAAGGACCTTTGTTTCTTTATCTCCAAAAACCCCAGCAGCCACATTCGACATGAATGCCCCCAGTCTGCAGCCTCTCAACTGCACCATAATTAGCTCATTTCTCTCATCTCTCCTTTTTTCTCTTCTTCCCTCTCATTTCCTCTTCCCTCTCTTTCTTTGTATTATTAAGCACACCTTTGCCAGTTAGATCTCTGCTGCATGCTGCCTTGCTATAGCGGAAAGGCGTCGAAGTTGTACAGACCTGGGTTCAAGACCCACTCCACCACCTACCAGTCCTTATGACCTGACTCTTTGTAGATGTTCAGTAAAGGTGTGGGCTGAACCTGCCAGTGGATGAGAGGCCTTGAGGCAAGTACATTGCTCTCCTGTATCTCAGTTTCCTCTTTTGAAACATGGCAGTGTTAATAAACATCAAAGGATATCTCTGTGCTTAATGAAAAAGACTGTGAAATAAATGGTTCTGTATGAGTGGGATCAGGGAGACAGGAGTGTCATATGGTGAAATTTTGCGGATGTTCGGAGAATTCACAGCAGCTCAGCATAGTAAACAGAGCAGCCCTAGAGGCCTTCCAAGCTGAGCTCCAACATCAGGAGCTACTCCTGCCCGTAGCATCTCAGCAGAGCCTGGCTTCCTTCCCTCTCCCTCTCCCTCTCTCCTCTGTCCCACCACTTTTCCATTGCCTAATTGCCCATCCCACAACCCCCACTCCCACACACAGGCCTCATGGATTTCCAGCTCTAAAGATCTAAGTGCTTGATACAGTGCTTATCTCCTCCAAATTTCATGTTGAAGTGTAATGTCCAATGTTTGAGGTGGGGGCTGGTGGCAGGTCTTTGGGTTATGGCGGCAGATACCTCGTGAATGGCTTGGTGCCATCTCCTGGCAATAGTGAGTGAGCAAGCTGTGGCGAGATCTGGTACTTTAAAAGTGTGTGGCACCTGCCTACCCTCTCTCTTGCTTCTGCTCTCATCATGTGACCTGCTCCCACCTTGTCTTCCGCCATGGTTGTAAACTTTCTGAGGTCACACCAGAAGCAGGTACTGGAGCCATCCTGGTAGAGCCTGCAGAACCATCGGCCTATTAAACCTCTTTTCTTTATAAATTACCTGGTCTCAGCTACTTCTTTAGAGCAACACAGAGAACAGCCTAATACGGTGCTATTGTGCTGAGTACTTGATACACTCCTGAGAAACAATTTGACTCTTCACCAAAGCCTTTGAAGCTGGAACAGGTGTGTGTTGCTGTCACATAAAATTCCAGATTGTTTGTTATTGTTATTGTTTTTAGAGACAAGGTCTCACTCTGTTGCCCAGGCTGGAGTGCAGTAGCTAGATCATAGCTCACTGCAGCCTGGAACTCCCAGGCTTAAGCAATCCTCCCACCTCAGCCTCCCGAGTAGCTGGGACCACAGGTGCACACCACAATGCCCAGCTAAGTTTTACATTTTTGTAGAGACAGGGTCTCACTATATTGCCACCAGGCTGGTCTCGAACTCTTGGGCCCACTTGATCCTTCTGCCTCAGTCTCCCAAAGTGCTGGGATTACAGGTGTGAGCCACTGCACTTGGCCTCTACATTGTTTTGTCTGGCTGGGCACCAGGGCTTGCACCTGTAATCCCAGCACTTTGAGAGGCCAAGGCAGAAGGATGACTTGAGCCCAGGAGTTTGAGACCAGCCTGGGCAACAGGGTGAGACCCTGTCTGCACAAAAGTTTAAAAATTAGCTGGGCATGGTGGTGCATGCCTGTGGTCCCAGCAACTCGGGAGGCTGAGGCAGGAGGATTGCTTGAGACTGGAAGTTCGAGGCTCCAGTGATCATGCCACTGCACTCCAGCTGGGCAACAGAATGAGACCCTGTCTCTAAATAAATAAATAAAAGTGATTCTTCTTCACTGAGGCAGGAACAAGAAAAAATGGAAATAATAGCAACCAGCACCAGGGCCTGAAGGAAGAGCAAAAAAGAATGGGCAGGAGACCCACTGGGGAGTTCCTGCAGAGGGGTAGCACTTTGCTTCTGGGGCTCCATGAGAGTCCACGTGTGTCTCTGTGATGATTCCATCTTGGCTTCTGCGGGGCCAGGGAAGGCCTCCCAGAAAAGGTGGCAGCTGAGCCTGAGGATGCCTCCACCGTAGCAGGGTCAGCTGAGCATCCCAGGCAAAGAGAGAGGATTGTTTAAAGGCTTGGTGACAAGAAATTGCATGGCCTCCAAGTCACTCACAATGACTGAAGCATTGTAGAGGGAAAGGCCAAGTAGTGAGAAATGGGATTTGGAAAGGGCAGTGGACGTGTGTCGTGTTGCGACCATCCCTCTTATACTGGAGAAAGTACCGCGTTATGAGTCCCTCCCTCCTCCCCAGGGGAGGGGGTCAGAACTCCACCTGGCAGCCACCCTTGCAGCTGGAGTCAGCCATGTGACATAGACTCCATCAATTAGATGCATGTATTCCAAGCACACAAAGTGAGGATGGGGTGCTGGAAGGAGTGGGGCATTGGTGCAGATGGCAGAGCCTCGGGTGTGCAATCCCGGAATCATGAGTGGGAAAAGCAGGGTCTGTGCTGAGCACAGCAGCAGCAGCAGCAGCAACAGTGGGGTCTTCACTGGGGCACCCCTGCGGGATGGGTTGGGTCTTGCTTCTGGCTGCAATAGCCTCAGAGCCTGACACTCTCTGCCTTCCTTCTCCCTCACCCCCGAGATTCTTGCACTTTCTAATATCCTTTCATACATGCATTTTCTGCGAAAATTAGTTAAAGTGGATTCTGTTATTTCAACAAGAGCCCTGTTACAGTCATCAGTATCAGGAGTGGTCTGAAGCAGCCACACGCTCAAGGAAATGAAAATCAAGGATGAATTTTCTGGCATGGTTGGATCTGAAGTCAAGAGAATACAGCTAAAAATAGAGAATCAGGCTCTGACAGTGCATGTTCTTAGGTGCGTAAATCCAGCCTCTGCACTATCACTGTGCTCTCTGGAAACAAAATGTCCCTGGAGGGTAAAGCTTTGGGGAACCCCATAGCCATCGTTCTCAACAGTGTGAAGAGCATGCAGAATTCAAGGAGCATGGGCGGTAGTGGTCAGAGGACGATGGTCTCCACTTCTTCATGCCTCTCCAAAAGGAGTATGCATCCTTGTCACAAAGGGATCACGCATACATCCTGAGCCTGCAGCTTCCCAGTGCTTCCCAGGAGGGTAAGCGGCTTCATCACCTTTATCCCATTAATGGTCTGACTCAAAGAAAACATTTAAAAACAGAAGGTGGGCCAGGCACAGTGGCTCACGCCTATAATCCCAGCACTTTAGGAAGCTGCGGCAGGCAGATCACGAGGTCAGGAGTTCAAGACCAGCCTGACCAACATGGTGAAACCCCGTCTCTACTAAAAATACAAAAAAATTAGCTGGGTGTGGTGGCGTACACCTGTAATCCCAGCTGCTCAGGAGGCTGAGGCAGGAGAATTGCTTGAACCCTGGAGGCAGAGGTTGCAGTGAACCAAGATGGCACCACTGCACCCCAGCCTGGGCAACAGAGAGAGACTCTGTCTCAAAAAAAGGAAAAAAAAAAAAAAACAGAAGGTGTAGACAACCTTTTGAGGAGTTTTTCTGTAAAGGGAAACAGAGAACAGAGCCCTGCCTGGAGGGGTCATTCTCATGGCCTTGGTCTTGAGAATCACCAAGAAAGATGTAACTTCACCTGGAGGAAGACGGTGGTGATGCTAACTCTTCTTCTCGGCTCCTGATATTCCTTCCATGTGGAAGGAGCTCCACCCTTTTTCCATCCCTCTCATTCATTTTTTTGCTGGGGAAGAAGAAAGATCTCTGGTTGGAAATTTTGGCAGCAGTTAGTGGTGTGCCGGTAAATGTTCACCAATTGGTTCTCTGGGGCCAAAGCTTTAATTTGCAGCATTTGATAACTTCTGTAGTGTAAAGATACCCATTTCTGTAGTGTAAAGATACCATCAGCAGGGCTGATGCCAAGCTACCAGAAAGGACTCACCGAACCTGGAGCTGAGAAGAGATATGCACAAGCTGGTGCTAGCCAACTCTGCTGAGAGCAGGCACTGCACCAGGGTAGCCCAGCCCCTTTTCCTCCCTTTCTCCTTGGGAGCTGACCGCCTGCAGAAAATACACATTCTCCTCTCCACACCCTATCACCACACACACACACTGAGGGTCTTCCGGGGATCGTCCTGTGTGTGCAGAGGCCCAGGGTGGCCCCACACTGCTGGTGGCTGGGTATTTCTAACTCTGGGGCTCGGTAGTAGGAAATCTGTTTACCCACAGAAATAAAAAAGGCACAGTCTCCAAAAATCAGGTTTATCAGCAACAAAGGTGACATCTTGCTCTTCCATTTGCCTTACTCTTTTGTCCTATTTCTCAACTCATTCAGAACTTGGCAAGGAAGAGTAATATTTTCTTGGGCCTCTTCACATTCCAACAGAAGGAAGAGAAAGGAAGGTATTCCTGTAGGTACAAGGGCATTAAAATCACTTTGTCTCCAAATTAAATTCTCTAGCAGTAAACAGGCATACATGGAATATCCCAAACCGTTGCCTAGAGGGTTAACCTTGTTATTGTATAATAATCTCTATAGTTTTAATTTCTCTGTGGCTTTAAAGATTAAATGAGATGCTATATAGGAAAGATCTAACACAGGTCTGGCCTAAATAGTAAGTGCTCTATAAATGTTTGCTGAATTTTCCTCTAAATCTTGCATGATGAATTTTCCTCTAAGTCAACATCTTGCAATGTTCTTTTTCAAGTTGTGGAGGAGAAATTAAGCAACTTGTTTTCTTTTTTTTCAAGTTGACATTTCATGTTGTAGCCTTCACTGAATGAGTTACCATTTCTCAGGCCTTTGGGCATTGCTCTCAAAACCAACAAATAACTCAATTAGGCTACACGTGGTGACTCACGCCTATAATCCCAGCACTTTGGGAGGCTGAGACAGGAGGATCACTTGAGCCCAAGACTTTGAGACCAGCCTGGGCAACATGGTGAGAACTTGTCTCTACAAAAGAATAAAAATAGCCAGGTGTGGTCGCATGTGCCTGTAGTCCCAGCTACTTGGGAGCCTGAGACAGGAGGATTACTTGAACTCAGCAGTTGAATACTGCAGTGAGCTATGATCATGCCACTGCATTCCAGCCTGGGTGACAGAGTGAGTCCATGTCAGAAAGAAAGAAAAAGAAAAAAGGAAAGAAAAGAAGAGAAGAGAAGAAGGAAGGAAGGAAGGAAGGAAGGAAGGAAGGAAGGAAGGAAGGAAGGAAGGAAGGAAGGA
>NW_012101554.1:1591555-1620946 GCF_000951045.1 Mandrillus leucophaeus | reverse complement strand
GGAAGGAAGGAAGGAAATCAATCTGGGGCTTCTAATGTCATCAGTAAGTTAAATGGGCATGGACGAGATTCCATTCTATGCTCAGCAGAAAGGTGAATGGCAATGAATTACATGACAACCTCCACTGTGCCCTGTGTGCATCTCCACAGCATCAGTGTTAGAGAGAACTGGTACTTTTAGGTGAAGGACACGTGGGGGGCAGCTGCCTGTTTTCCGTGAAGCAGCCTGTGCTGTCACTCTACTACTCATCTTCAAATTAGAATCAGCACCAAGCTCGACTTCCCATGGAGCACCCCATGACCTGGCCATTCCTTGGAAGGTTATCTCATATTTCCTCGGCTTTCTATGCACTGGTTTCTAGGGCTCTATTTGTTTTAAAAAAAAAAAAAAATCAATTCCCAAAATGTACTCCCTCTCACTCCCAATAATTTCCATTCATATTGGACTTGAATATTCAAATTTAATTTGTTAGAAGTTCAATATTTAATTTTGCATGATTAGCCTTTTAATCGAGTTGTGAGAGTTCAAAAATATTCACACCATTGCATTTCTTTTTTTGTTGTTTTTTTTTGTTTTTTTTTTGGGTTTTTTTTTTTTTTTTTTTTTTTTTTTTTGCTTTTTGGGGGTTTGTTTGTTTGTTTGAGAGAGGTTCTCACTCTGTCACCCAGGCTGCAGTGCAATGGTTCAGTCTTGGCTCATTAAGCCTCGACCTCCCAGACTCAGGTGATCCTTCCACTTCAGCCTCCCTGGTAGCTGGGACTACAGGTACATACCACCACACCTGGCTAATTTTTCGCCATGTTACCCAGGCTGGTCTTAAATTCCCTGGGCAACCCACCTGCCTCAGTTTCCCAGAGTGTTGAGATTACAGGCATGAGCCACCACACCCAGCCTATTGCATTTCTTAACACAATACCTATATTTTATTTTTTTAAATGCAATGTTGTCTTAGTCCTTTCAGGCTGCTGTAACACAGTATCATAGACTGGGTGGTTTATAAATAACAAAACAACTTATTTCTCACAGTCCTGGAGCCTGGTTCAAGATCAAGGCACTGGCAGATTCAATGTCTGGTGAGGGCCCCCTTCCGGGTTCACAGAGGACAATTTCTTGCTGTGTCCTCACTTGGTAGAAGGGATGATCAAGTTCCCTCAGGCCTCTTTCCTAAGGGACTGAATCCCCATGACCTAATTAATTCCCAAAGGCCCACCTCTGAATACCATCGAATTGGTAGTTAGGATTTCAACACATGAATTGGGGTTGCAGGGAGCATACAAGCATTCAGACCATAGCAAATGTAAAGAATTTGTCTACAAGAAAATCCACACATTGGTCATGTTCTCATCTTCATCTGTGTCCCTGATTCTTTCATTTCTTTTGGCATCAGCAGCAGCATGATGGACTCTGTAAGGAAGCACTGAGCAAGAGGCCAGCACTTCAAATGGTGCAAGACACTTAGGGGCTCAGGGCATAGATGCATGAGGAAATGAGCAACTTAACAAGCTACATGGATAGCTGTTTGAGTGCCAGTCCAGTTCCTCCATCCCCACTGCTCATGCTCAGACCTGGGAAAATGTGGGGAAAATATATGGGGACCCCTTTTACTTCTAGACAGCTGCATCCTGATATACTTAATCTGCCCATTCACTCTTCCTTCCCTCTCCCAGAATCTCCCCAGTACACTCAAGGGTGAAATGGGCTGACCTTCCATTAGCCTCTGGAGAAATGAAGGCTTATATCCTGACCTAAGAAGTGTCTAGAAATCTATGAATATATAAGCATAGCCCATTGTTTGATATAGTGTATATTTTGTCATGCGAGTGATTGATGTGTGTTGAAAATGAGAGTAGCTCAAGTGTAAACAAGGATCCACATGGCCCATGGCAATGTTGTCATCACAGAACCAATCCTGTAACACTAACACTGACGATGATGTCAGGGGACACGCGCTATGCGCCAGGCCCTCTCTAACCATCCTCCCTGTATTAATTCACGTGATTCTCACACTTCTCTAAGAAGTAGGAATGATTTTTCTCCAGTTCTTGATTCCCTTATTTGTAAAATGGAAAGAATGTTTGTTTCCATTTTATTTATTCATTTATTTATTTATTTTCTGAGACAGGGTCTCACTCTGTCCAGCAGGCTGGAGTGCAGTGGCACGATCACAGCTCACTGCAGCCTCGACCTCCTTGGACACCCATCTCAGCCTCCCAAGTAGCTGGGACTACAGGCGTGCGCTGCCATGCCTGGCTAATATTTTTATATTTTTGGAAATGGGGTTTCACCATGTTGCTCAGGCTATTTGTTCCCATTTTATAGGACATTTTCAATCTTATGTAATAGGATTTTTGTAGAAATTTAATGAGTTAATACATGCCATGTAGTAAGCACTTCATATGTATTTGTTTTTAATATTTTATTATTGATACTGTCTCCATTTTACAGGTTAAGAAACCAAGACGCAGAGAAGTTAAGTAAGTTGCCCAAGTTACACAGCTAGTAAGTGGGAAAGCCAGAACATAAACTTCCTGCTATTATGAAGGCACTGCTGAATCCTGCAATCCATGAATATCTGTGTCAAGGAAATGAGAGATGGATTACTCCTGCCAATGATAAAGGGGGAAAAACCAAGCTGCTATTAGAAGATGAGTCCACCAGGGGGAAGTAGATGCATGCATTATTTAGGCATGACGCTAGCCTGGGGAATTTATTTTTAAGATGTTAAAAGTTTAAGCACTAATCTTACGCCAATGGTGAAGGAAGAAATTGATTCAAATTATTTTCCTATTACCTGAAAGTGTAGAGGATTAAAAATGACCACACACGTAAAATTGACAGGTAAACTGTCAAGTAAATGAAAGGGCTTCCCCCCAACACTCCGGAGATAAATGGTGGTTGTTCACTCCCACGAGCCTGACCCTGGGCTAGTGCTGGGGATCAGGAAGACAGGTGTGAAGTTCACTGAACAGCGAGAGGCAAAGACCCACCACACCACTCCCCCACTCTCCACTCACCCTGATTTAAAAGGTGAACGAGATGGTCTGGACCAAAGAGGGTGCAGCCCAGTGCTGGCAACAGACAGCAAAAGAAGTCAGTGGGCTCAGTGCACATGTGAAGCAAATGAATGAAACTGAATTTGGAAAACAGAGTGACAAGTGTTATCTTGGGGTGGATATGCCACAAAGTATAGGAGCGCAGGAGAGAGAGGGAGCGGTCCTGCCTAGAGATGACATCAGAAACCAGCTTTTACAGATGCAGAACAGCTGGCCGAGCAGATGGAGGGAAGTGGAAAATAGTCCAGAAGAAATACTCTGGACAATGGTTTCGGAACATGGAAGGTCCTCGTGCCTTTGGAGAATAATAAGAAAAAGGACTGACTGTGGAATGAGTCAGAAAGGAGAGATTAGCCCTCCCTGTGCACGCCAGCCACCCTGCCCCCAAGTAAGAATACAGTCAAGACAGGCAGTAGAATAATCATTTTCTTTAGGGGAAGGGGGCTTATATACTTCTGATTACAAAAGTCTCATTTTAAACATTTTGGAAAAACACATAAGGAATTTGCATTTCATCACGAACAGAAAGCCAGTATTTCCTGTCTCTCTTATACACTATTATATTTGTGTGTATATATGTACATGTGTATACATACATACACACATTCATATATATCTGGGATAATTCTACACAAAATTTCATATCTTTGCTTTCTGAAATAGACAATGCACATTTTCCCATTAAATGACATATCCTTCAAAAGTATAATTTTGATGACTCTACAATATTCTCTTGTATAGCTGATTCATGATTTTAAGCAGTCCTTTATTATTGGACACTATATGGCTTCCAACTCCCCTTTACTATAAGCAACTTTGATGAACATTCCTTTTGTAAGTCTCTACATCTCATTATTTATTTATATATACATATATATACTTTTTTAGAGACAGGGTCACCCAGGCTGGAGTGCAGTGATGCGAGCATGGATCACTGCAGCCTTGACCTCGTGGGCTCAAGCAATCCTCCCACCTCAGCCTCCTGAGTAGCTGGAACTACAGATGAGAGCCACCACACCAGGCTACTTTTTGTATTTTTTTGTAGAGACCAGGTATTCCCGTGTTGCCCAGGCTGGTCCCAAATTCCTGGGCTCAAGTGATCCACCCGCCTCAGCCTCTCAAAGTGCTGGGATTACAGGCATGAGCCAACTCACCTGACCTTAAATGTTCTTGATCAAATTGCCAAACTGCACTCTACAAAGGTTTTAGTAATTGAACCTTCCAAGCAAAGATGAGAGTGACCATTTGGCTACATTCATGCCAAGGCTGAGAATTATCACATTTAATATCTTGTCACTCAAAAAAATAATTAGGCATTTACTAGGTGGCAGGCTCTGGGCTGGGTGCTGAGATACAGCAGTGAGCAAGACAGATAAGGAATTCCTGCTTTCTGGAGCTTCCACTCTTGTGCAGGAGGCTGTCAGTTAAAATAAGGGAAATCAGTAAAGTATGCAGCATGTTCATTGTAAGTGCTAATGAGAAAAATAAATCCATCAACGACAACTGGAAGTCCTGGGTGAAAGGGACATGAATTTTAGATAGGGTGGGCAGAGAAGGGCTTACTGGGGAGATATTTGAGTAAAGTCCTAAATAGGGAGATGGCGTGCAAATATCTGGAGGACAAGATTGCAGACATGAAGGATGGGCAAGCAAGAAGGTGTGAGATGAGAGCCTGGTTGACAAGTTCAAGGTAAAGCAAAATCAGTGTGGCCGGAGAAAGGGAGAGAGAAGAGTAATGTGTGTAGGTGAGGTCAAAGGAGTAACCAAAATCAGAAGGGGAGGAGGAGATAGATGTGTTGTGGAGGACCTTGTGGACTTCAACTTTCCCTGAAGAGAAGGGGAGCACTGGAGGGTTTGACCTGGGATTAACAAGATCCCTCTGGCTGCTGTGTCCAGAACAGTCTGTGGTGGGCTGAGGAACGAAGGAGGCTAGTGCCGTAATCTAGGATGGAGATGATGGTGGCAATGGAATAGATGTGATGGGGATGGTGAGAAGAGATTGAAATCTAGAGATGTGAAGGTGGCACATGCAACTACAGGATTTGCTGATTCAGGGATGGGGGAGCGCTAAGAAAGAGTCAGGGTGAGTCCCAGCTTTTTGCCCTGAGCAGCTGGGAGAATGATGTTGCTATTTATTAAGTTGGAGAAGTCTGCAAAGGAACAAAACAGAACAGGGGTGGAGAGTGGAGATCAAGACCTCAGATATGGGCTTATTAAATATGAGATATGGTTTAAGACATCCTAGTAGAGACACCAATGTGGGCGGCAGGCCACCCAGGTGCCGAGGCAAGAGACTGAAGCCACAAGCTGTTCCAGTATAATAAAGAAAATACTTAAAATAAGAATAGTTATATTAGACATAGAATATAGACACGATTATATATGAATACTATCAGTCATTAGTTTGTAGCATTACTCTTTATTCCAATATTATAATAATCTCTGCTCTACAATTGTAACCTAGGAAAAATCAGGCCATACAGAGATAGGAGCTGAAGGGACACAATGAGAAGTGACCAGAAGACAAGAGTGTGGGCCCTCTGTCATGCCCAGACAGGGCCACTAGAGGCTCCTTGGTCTAGCGGTAGCACCAGTGCCTGGGAAGGCACCCGTTACTTAGCAGACCCGGAAAGGGAGTCTGTTCCACCACCTCTTGTGGAAGGCCTGACATCAGTCAAGCCTGCACGCAGCCATCCGGAGGCCTAAACATCTCCCTGTGATGCTATGCTTCAGCAGTCACGCTCCTGGTCCACTTTCATGTTCTGCCCTGTACACCTGGCTCTGCCTTCTAGATAGCAGTAGCAGGATTAGTGAAAGTATTCGTCTTTGATCTCTCCAAGAAATGTATAGAAGAAATAATGACGTAAGCTGTCCCCTCTCTCTCTCCGCCTTGGCTACCAAATAGGGAAGGGCCCCACATCCAGTGGTCACATGACTCGCGTGACCTTACCTATCACTGGAGATGACTCACACTCCTTACCCTGTCCCCTTGCCTTGTATACAATAAATAACAGCGCAGACAGGCATTTGGGGCCACTACTGGTCTCCACATCCTGGTGGTAGTAGCCCCCAGGCCCAGCTGTCTTTTCTTCTCTGTCTTGTGTCTATTTCTACAATCTCTCGTCTCCGCACACGAAGAGAAAAACCCACAGGCCCAGTAGGGCTGGTCCCTACACACCAAGTAGACTGTGGGATAGAGGACTGAAGCTTAGGGAGAGGTCAAGGCTGAGGGCACACAGGAATTAACAGCACATAGAATGGACAGAAAAGAGAATCTGTCCAAAGATGAAGGCTGTGGGCACGCCTATGTTCAGAGGTTTGGATGCCAGAAGGCATCAGCGAAGGATACTGAGGACGAGCAGACAGAGAGGCAAGAAAACAATCAGGAGAATGCAGTGACCCAGAAGCCAAGTGGAGAAGTCTCAGGGAGGTTGGAGGGATCAGGATTAACATGAAGACTAAGAATTGACCATTATATTAGCAACAAGGAGGCCACTGGTTCCCATGAGAACCAGTCTTAGTGGAGTGAGAGGAGCAAAGACCTGACTGGAGTAGGTTCAAGAGAGAAAGTGGAGACAGTGATTACAGACTAATCTTATTAGGAGCTCCGATGCCAAGGGAAGGAGAGAAAGGGGCACTTGGTCGAGAGAGGGTCATTTTTTTAGGATGGGAGAAATAAAATAATGTTTGTATGATGATGGAAATAATCCTGTAGAGGGGGAAGAACTGATTTGAGAATTGTTGGAGAATTGTTGGGGCAAAGTGCTTGGCTGAGTGCAAGAGGATGGGATGCAATACATACGTATAGGGGTGTTCACACCATGTCCCGAGTAATGACGGGAAAGGGAGAGAAGTGGTACCCATCGTGGGGGAAGCTCAATTGTTTCTACATTGTTTTGTTTTGCTGTTAGTGAGATAGGAACCAAGGGTGATAGCTGAGAGCCAGGATGAGAGGATGTGTTGGAGTTCTGAGGAAAAGCTAGAAGATATGAAATAGTCATCTAAGGAAAGAAAGAACGAATGGGCTCAGGAAATAGAGGGTGGTGCCCTGGCAGCCTTATGGACCCGCTGGAAGTCCCTGTCCGTGTGGTTGTCTATACAGCCATATCACCAGGGCACATGCATGCAGGGCTTCCAACAAGATTACAGTCAAGCAAGTGATTACAAGAAAAAGAGAGGGGGCAAGGGAGGGATGACACTGAGCGACCTTGGTGTTTAAGCTGAGGAAGGAGGGACAGGAAAAGCTAGCAGTGAAAACAGCAATAAGTGGCTCCCGAGGCCAAAAGATGTCTGGAGTGAGAGACGGAAAGAGAGGAGATCGCAGCCGGAGTGTGGGATCTTAGAAACTGCCCTTGAGAGAAGCTGTAGTTATGGATAACAAAGCTGGGTGTCAGGATGGGAGCAGATGTCAGGGGCTGGGTGCAGAACAAGTTCACTGGAGAAGAGAAAAGTCAAAGAGCTGGGAGGCCGGGGCACCGCATGGTTCCTGCACGTGGGTGTGGAAATCATCAAGGAATCATGTCGGTCACAGTGACCAAGAACAGAAGTCCTCAGGGACCAGCAGCCCCTGCGGCCCAGCTGACAGCCACAGTAGGTTGGTGGGCAGCTTCATTTGATGGGTGAAAACTGTCTCTCGTTTTTTATTCCCAATCATTTGACTTTAATGAGGCTCAATTCCCTCCTATGACTCATGGCCATTTATATTCCTTTTACAAACTGTCTTTTTGGTTCCTTTGTTAGTCATTCTCTTAGGCCCTTCATCTAAGAGCTCTTTACAAAGCACATTACCTCTTTGTCTGTGACAAACGTTCCCTTGTTTCCCAGCCATTTGCCTTTCATATGTTTCCAGACTTTATACATATACAAATATATAAAGTCTGGAAACTTTATATATATATGTATACGTATACATATATAACATATGTATATATGTATACCTATATGTGTGTGTGTATATATATACACATACGCACACACACACAGATATTCTCATTTTTTTCCATCATCAGGTCTAGCAATATTTTACTTTATAAATTCAGCCTCACGTGCCACTCACATAAATCTATTTCCCAATCTCAGGTCAGATAGAACCATTCACCAATATTTTCTTCAGTTTTACGGTTTTATCATTTATGTTATGTTCAAATCCACTCAATTATATTTATAGGATCGTAGGTGATATGTGGCATTTCTCCATGTAACTATTTAACTATTTCCAGCACCATTTAAAAAATAACTTTCTTTACATTCCAATATATGACATCATCATATGCAAAATTTATACTTAGAGTCTATGTATGTGTTTCCTCTTCTGTTCCATCCATTTATCTATTCCTGTCCCAGTCCTCCTGTGGCTATTGTGGGTATATCAAAGCTCTGATATCCAGTAAGGCATGTTCTGCTTGTCACCTCCACCCTCAACTGACATATTTTATGACTGTAACTGCACTAAAGCTCTTATATAGACAGACAATAATTTGCTCCTAAAGGATACAACCTCTTTATATCACTCCCTCACAACAAATACCACCTTTAGGGAGGGAATTAGGAAGCTCAAGTTATAGATTTCATTCTTTGCTCCAAACAGAACCTACATCAGTTATAAAAATATACCTAAGCCAACAATTGTAACAGACCTAAATGGGAGAGGGTTTCTGTTAATAGGCTATCTGCCTAATACAAAATTAATATCCCCAGACTGTCTTCTCTGCCCCATTGGCTCCATTTCTATGGGAACCTGTGTTTGTGTATGATTATTCTACCCATTTGCTAAATACCTCATTCAGCTCTCTTTGCGTGTGCTTTCGAGGAAACCAGACTCTCCTGGTTTACTCTTTCTGCCTCTCTTTTTCTGGCTACTTCAGCACTGACACTTCTTCATCTTCCAGACTCTAAACACTGAGTGGCCAGGACTAGCCCTTCAAACTCTAGTCTATCTACTCACTCTGCTGGAGGTCCCAGCAGCCCTATGGCTGCAAATATTCTTTACCTAATTGATAGCCAAATACACACCCACGCATGCACACCAAAAAAACGCATACCTCAGCTCTGACTTCTCTTCTGGTATCTTGCCCTCCTATTCTATGCTTCCCCTTTGAAGTCAAAGATGCAAACCTCAAACTTAACGTGTCCAAATCACCTGATTACCCCCCATACCTACTCCTCCCACAGTCTTCACCATCTCAGCAAATAGCAACCTTGTTCTCCTAGCAGTTCAGCCAAAATCTTTGGAGTACTTCTTAATTCTTCTTCCATTCTTGCACCCCATAGCTAACACATCAACAAATTCTATCCACTCATCTTCAAAATCTATCGAGAATCTGACCACTTCCAATACTGTCACCCTGTTCCAAAGTCTTGTCCTCCTTCCTATTCTAACAGCATCCTACGTGATCCCCCTGCTCCCATTCTCACCTGACACCTGACACAGCAGCCAGGAACTTGGTTTGAGCTTAGATCACATGACTCCTCTGCTCCAAACCATTCAAGGACTGGATGATTTCCCAAGGTGAAAGTCACCCAGGAAATACACATGATGGTCTACAAGAGATCAGATCTTCCTCCAAATCCCCCTCCCAGCAGCCCTTTGACCTCTCCTATTACTCTCCCATTTGCAATCTTTGCCCAGCCACACCGAATTCTTGGCTTTTCTGCAAATAAGCCAGACACACTCTTGTACAAGGCATTTTAACATGTCCTTCTTGGAACATCTTCTGCTGGATACCTGCAGGGGTGGCTACTTCTCCTTCAGTTCTTTGCCTTCACAGGTCATCTTTCCAGTGAGTTTAATTCCCTGATAGTTCGGTGTAAGATGAAAATTGCAACGCCCGCCTTCCCAACTGGCCTTTTCCTCTTCTCTGGTATAATTCTAACAATTACATAGATATTATTTATTCATTTAATGTGCCTCCCCTCTGTAGAACACAACCCCAGGATGACAGGAACTTTTTTCTGATTTGTTCACTGTTGCATCTCAAATCCCTAAAACAATGCCAGGCATATAACAGATACTCAGGGAAAATTGTAGGTGAAAGAATCAATGAATAAATGAATTCTGCTAACCATCTTAGAATTAGAATTCATTTTATCCCATTGGCTGAAAATTTCTGCGGTATGGAAAAGCCAAACAACTTTCCAAAGGCCCTAAAAATAATTCCAAAGACACTGCTGCTCTTAAGAGAGATGACACTGTAGATGCCCAGAAGGTCTGTGTCTGGGGAGAAAGTCACAAATTATTTCACTTTTACACAAATACAAGGCCTTTTCTTCATGGTGGGTCCCTAAGGCTTAAATATAAAAATAAAAAAGAATATACAAAGCCCCTGCCTTCTAAGGAGTCTGCAGTATTTTAATATTAAATATTTGGAGAATAAGAAATTATATAATTGAGTGCTACATTATCTAAGTGTTAGAGACTCCACTAATGGAGAAATAAATTTGTCTTTTTTTTTTTTTTTTGAGATGGAGTCTCACTCTGTCACCCAGGCTGGAGTGCAATGGCACAGTCTCGGCTCACTGCAATCCCCGCCTCCCGAGTTCAAGTGATTCTCCTGCCTCAGCCTCCCGAGTAGCTGGGACTACAGGCACATGCCACCACACCTGGCTAATTTTTGTATTTTTAGTAGAGACAGGGTTTCGCCACATTAGCCAGGCTGGTCTTGAACTCCTGGCCTCATGATATGCCCGCCTCAGCCTCCCAAAGTGCTGGGATTATAGCCGTGAGCCACCGCACCCAGCCAGAAATTTGTCTTAATGGAATACTTTTGTGAAAAAAGACATAGGAAGCCGAGCATGATGGCGTACACCTGTGATCCCAGCTACTTGGGAAGCCGAGGTGGGTGGATTGCTTGAAGTCAGGAGTTTGAGACCAGCCTGGCCAACATGGTGAAACCCCGTCTCTACTAAAAATAAAAATAAAAAAATTAGCTGGGCATGGTGGTGAACACCTGTAATCCTAGCTACTTGGGAGGCTGAGGTGGGAGGATTGCTTGAACCAGGGAGGTGGAGGTTGCAGTGAGCCGAGATCACGCCACTGCACTCCAGCCTGGGCAACAGAATAAGACTCTGTCTCAAAAAAAAAAAAAAAAAAAAGACATGGGAGAAATATGTGAAGCAACAGGATAACCCCAACATTGTCACAAACCTAAACTAAGCTGCTGGTGATTATACCTGGTGCTGGGATAGGCATGGCCCTGCCCTAATGGAATGTTCCTGACACACTCATTGCCTGGCTACATCTACCGGCCATGATGTACCTGAAAACTCCAAGTAGTTTGTATAACATTATAGATCAAATGGGAAAGCTTCACCTTCATAAAACACGGAAAATACTACAAGTACTTATCATGCCTACTACAGAGACAGACCCACAAACCAGGCACTGGAGGGGAAACCGAGACCAGTCAGGACGGCCCTTAAGCACCCGAGCTCCATGACAGCTTCATTCCCCAGTGGCTTCCCACAGGCTTCAGTTCAAAGGTGACCCTCCAGGCTCCACGCAAGCTCACCTTGCCTGCCTCTCCCATCCCGTTACCTTCACCTCCCACCCAGCCAGGCTCAACTCCTAGCAGTTCCCAGGTTATGCCAAGGGCGTTCCAGGGGTGTCTGCACCTGTGGTTCTCAGCCTGAAGCTGCTTTCTTCCTTGACCTATGCTGGCAAACTCACACCCTCCCTATGGCTCTGCACCAGGGACTGCCCTCTGGGAAGTCTTCCTTCGTCCACCATTCTGACTTAGGCGTCCTGCTCTGTGGTCCCAAAGTAATCTACACCAGCCCCAGCCACTGCTCTAGATGTTCCTTACAGGCTACCCAAGGTATCCACCACTCATCTGAAGAGCCTTGAGTGCATGGATTGGGTCTTTCAGCTGTACCCCAGTAACCACTGCCCATCAGGCGCACAGCAAGAACTCAACTGGTGATGGCTGGGAAACAACTGAAAATCAGAGTTAGGTACTGGGACATAACCTATGAAAAGCACCTCATCCTTCTGTACTGCTTGACTTGATCAGTTGCATTAAGAATATGTAAATAAGTAAATAAAATGCAAACTATCTTCCTGGGAATGAGTTCCTTACTTAACTTTTCCACATCAGAAATTCTTCCCACTCTTGGGCATGGATATAGTACAGATACACTAGCTCCCATTTGCAAGACTACACCTGTTTTCTCTCCCTCTTCAAACTCTTAACAATTCAAAAAACCAGAAAGGCAACTCCCCATTGTATTAACTTAGTGCCTTCTAGCATGTTGCCTCTCTCCCCGGAGCCTAGTCCAGATCACTTACCAACAGGCCAGCATTCTTCAATAGCACCCCAGAAGTCAGCCGCGCTTGTCAAAACCAGAGTTTTCCACATTCCAGAGTTCCAAGCAGTTTCTCCAAAACTAAATTACAGCTGTCTTCTTTAACTGAGTCTAGCAATGAGTGCCTTGCAGTTTAGAAGGTTTAAGAAAACCTTTTTTATTCAATCTTATTAATCAGAAAATCTCAGAATCTTCATTGTATTTTTCAATAATAATCTTGCAAAGAAACCATATGCTGTTTGAAAAGGCATTAACTCTAAATTTCAGGCATTTTTAAGGCTTTATCCATCTCACTTTTCTTCTGAAATGTTTTAATGTTATTTATTCTTCTCTGAGTTATTCACTCAAGTTTCTTGCAGTACTTAATAAAAATTATAGTCATTAGCTTTAAGATATAGGTTAAGTGGGTGGCAAGTGAGAATCACAAGGTTCTAAATTTAAAGAATGTCTAGTTGAAGGAAAATGCCAAGACTTATCACAATATGGAAATTACTATTCAGTTATGATGAAATGTGATGAAGTTTTAGGAATGTGTTTTAAACAAACTTTTGAATTGGATTTTTATTTTAGAGGCCTGCTTGTTACTAAAAATCAACCAAAGGTGGAGCAGGTGGAGGTCGCGGGGGAGGATGGGGCATGTCAGAACCAACCTGAAAAAGCTCCCAGAGGCCAAAGCTGGAACAATTTGAGCAAAAAAAAATAGCAAGAGTATTGGATTATAACCTAAAGGAGAAAATAAATATCCAAAAGCCCATACTGATGCAAATGAATTACTGAATAAGTAAGTAAATGGGGGGAAAAGGGACAAATGTTCCTTAGAGAAGAATTCCAAATAACACAGGTAGAGGAACGAGGGAAATAGAAAGTCACATTTTTATGCCACACAACAGATGCTGCCAACAAGACCCAAGGATGAACCTGAAAATTAGTGGCCAAAACTCTAAGGAGAAACAGGGTATTTGCAGGGTCTTAAACTATCTTCTCCAAATTACTTATTAATTACCACAGTGCCTTTAAAAGAGCCCAAAAATTCCTTGATACTCTTTTCTCCAGGAGGTGAAGCTTAATTCCCCTGTCCTTGAGTGTGGTCTCAACTTAGTGGTTCACTTATCACTTATAAGGAACAGGGGATGAAAATGGAAAACTAGAGGCCAGGTGCGGTGGCTCACGCCTGTAATCTCAGCACTTTGGGAGGACAAGGCAGGAGGACTGCTTGAGGCCAGAAGTTCAAGAATAGCCTGGGCAACAGAGAGAAACCCCACCTCTACCAAAAAAAAAAAAAAATTTAATTAGCTGGACATGGTGGCATGCACCTCTAGTCCCAGCTACTCAGAAGGCTGAGGTGAGAGGATTGCCTGAGTCAAGGAGTTGGAGGCTGCAGTGAGCTGTGATCGTGCCACTGCACTCCAGCCTGGGCAACACAGCAAGCCCATCTCCAAAATTAAAAAAAAAAAAAGAAAGAAAAAAACTTGAAACTTTATCAAAGAGAAAGCTGCCAGATATCACCTAGTCAAGCGACAAAGGCTAATAACAGCAGTAATAAGTCATGTTGAGATCATGAGATATAATGATATGATCCAATGAGGGGGCCACTTTACCTCTGTGGTCCTCTTCCCAACAATCTTTGTTCCAGAGACAGGGTCTTGTTCTGTGGCCCAGGATGGAGTGCAGTGGTGCAATCATAGCTCACTGCAGCCTCAAACTCCTGGGCTCATGCAATCCTCCCACCTCAGCCTCCAGAGTAGCTGGGACTGTAGGTGTGTGCCACCACACCTGGCTAATACCTCTTCCTAAAAATCTACAACCCCAGTCCAATCATAAGAGAACAGACAAATTCAAATTAAATGCACTACAAAATATCTAATCAGCAGGCTAAAAAAGTGGCAAGGTCAGGAAAAACAAGGAAAGATGAAGAAAGTACCAGGAAGGGGAGACTAAGGAGACAAATGGAGAATAAGGAGACAGGATGATCAAGTGCAACAGAATGCAATGGAATCTTGGATTTGATCCTGAAACAAACGAAAAGGACATTAGTAGAAAAACTGATGGAATCCAATTAAAGGCTGTAGTTTACCATGTTGTACCTATGTTTAATTTCTTCTGACAAAGGTACTGTGGTCATGTAAGATTAGCATTAGAAGTAGCTGGGTTAAGCGCATACAGGAACTCTTCGTATAATCTTTACGTGCTTCTATGAATCTAAGATTATTTCAAAATTAAAAGTTTTTTAAAAGTCAATATGGCCAGGTGCAGTGATCACACCTATAATCCCGGCACTCTGGGAGGCCGAGGCAGGTGAATCACCTGAGGTCAGGAGTTCAAGACCAGCCTGGCCAACATGGTGAAACCCTGTGTCTACTAAAAATACAAAAAATTAGCCGGGCGTGGTGGTGCACACCTGTAGTCCCAGCTACTTGGGAGGCTAAGGCAGGAGAATCGCTTGAACCCAGGAGGCAGAGATTGCAGACAGTCAAGATCACACCATGGCACTCCAGCCTGGGCAACAGAGCAAGCCTCCATCTAAAAAAAAAAAAAAAAAGTCAATCTATCTGTTATCCCTAATAGGTCAAACTGCTGATATTCCACCTAAATACCATTATGGACTTACAAACATGAGACAGGAATGTGTGTATCAGGATAATTTCTTAGTAATTCTTAGCTTTGATATTTTTTATCAATTTGATAATTTGATGTCCCTGTGGTTGTCATATAGACCAAATATATAAGATAATGTCTTTCTTCCTGTGAAAAACTTGGTTTTTCATAGTAATCTGTTTATACATTATCCTTATATATTTATATAATGTATCTATACATCACAATGCCATGTATGACTTCTAAGTGTTCTTTGAAAAATAAGTAATGTAAGTGAAGAGGGATAAAAATGTTTTAATTGTTGAAATACATTGGGAAATTGAGTAATTTACATTGCAGTACTACGTAGATACACAAATCATTATCAAATTAATTTCCAGATATCCCACTAACCATCCATCACCAAGTCCTTCAAAACAGCTAGAGAACTAATAATGAAGAGACACCGTGACATAGAATGAGCAACGCAATGGCTATGAAGTATTTGTAGTTGCACATGCCTTTCATGAAAGAAAATAAAAATGTAATCAAAATGTGCATATGGCATGCAAATTTGAGTTTATTTTTAAATATTGCAATGAAATACACATTGTTCCTAAAAAGGAAATTCTGACATTTAAATGAAATTTGAAAACCAAATAGTAAAAAACAGAAAGAGATAGTTGTAAGAATCCATTTACCAATTTTACAGCTAAAAATTAAAGTGAAGTAGAAATAGCGAAAGATAACAGACAAATATATTATTTTAGGTCATTCATTTATAGTGCCTTATCATCTTAAGTTATAAATAGAATAAGGATTTTGTTATATAAAAACTATCAAAAAGTATCAGTGAAAAGACATGACCTCCATGAAATGTGTTGAGTGGCCACGGTGGAAATGTCAAAATGCAGCAGCCCTGGCTAGGCAACAGCAGCCTCCATGACAGTTTGTTAACCTGTCTTTCATAGGGGGCCACAGAAAGTTCCATAAAGTGTACTGTTTAACTAATTCCCTTCTATTACCACAACAATATGTACCCAGGGTTTTATGTATACACTTAAGATTTGGGGGAATGCAAGAGGGAAGGGTGACTGTTTAGAATTTCCTTGGAAATGTCTGTGCACATTACAATGTCCCACGGAGCCAAATTCCTTCCAAATTGATGAGCATGCTAAGGAGACAACAGAAGAGGAGAAAAGAGTGAGCAAACGGGTACAACTTAGGTTAAAAAATATATTAGCCTTAAGCCTACAAGTTATTTACTGACTTTCTTTTAAGTAAAGCACCTATTTAATAACCACCCAATATTAATTTAAGACTTATGTGGCCAGTGTAGAGCTAAGCACTGATGATAATTATATAAAGAAGCAAAGTTGGGTAGGAAAAGAGACTTACAAACTTACAATTAAAATACATCTTGATAAGCAATGCCCAAACCTAGCTGCATTATATTAACATCATCCAAATTAAAAATAGAGACTGTTCGGCCACAATTCCATCCCTTCCCTACTTGGTCCGAACCTCCTGGGAGAGCCTAGCCCTCCACGTTACACGGCGCTCCCCGACGGGATTCTGATGCAGCCAGGCCACCCACTGTCACCTGAGAAGCATCACTTAAGCTCCTCTGTGCTGGAAGTACTCTGCACATCTAAGTGGGTATAACTTTCATCTGCAGAAGAAACTACACATGTGCATCCTGACATAAGTAACGTTTTTTTTTCTTTTCTTTTTTTTTTTTTTTTGAGACAGAGTCTCGCTCTGTCGCCCGGGCTGGAGTCACCCAAGCTCCGCCTCCTGGGTTTACGCCATTCTCCTGCCTCAGCCTCCCAAGTAGCTGGGACTACAGACGCACGCCACCTCGCCCAGCTAGTTTTTTGTATTTTTTAGTAGAGATGGGGTTTCACCGTGTTAGCCAGGATGGTCTCGATCTCCTGACCTCGTGATCCGCCCATCTCGGCCTGCCAAAGTGCTGGGATTACAGGCTTGAGCCACCGTGCCCGGCCATAAGTAACTTTAGGAGATTCTGAAATCATTCCTCAATTTGTTTCAAAATCAACCAAACCAAATCAACTTTGATCACTGAGTGCATTTAGTTCAGAGAGAGTCCACATGTTAGGTAAAAAACAAACAAACAAACAACAACAACAAAAGTGTCTCCAATCCTTTCCATGAAACATCTCTTTTCTGAAGTCTTCTCATCGGGGTTTCTGCCCAACAACTAAGGCCTAGAAAGCCATGAGTTCAGACATGTCACAGATAAGGACCACAATGGATGCTTAGCATCTAAGGAAAATGGGCAGCTTATCAACTTACAAAACTTTTCAGATAATACAAAGGAGGCTACAGAAAGACCAGGATCAAACTAATTGTTTAGAGACAGAGTTAAACACCACATTTCCTCACTCATAAGTGGGAGCTGAACAATGAGAACACACAGGGAGGGGAACATCACACACCTGGGCCTGTTGGGGGTGGGGGACAAGGGGAGGGACAGCATTAGGACAAACAATGCACACAGGGCTTAAAACCTACATGACAGGTTGATAGGTGCAGCAAACCACCATGGTACATGTATACCTATATAACAAGCCTGCACGTTTAGCACATGTATCCCAGAACTTGAAGTAAAATAAAAATAAAAAATAAGTAAATAAATAAAATGTAAGGGTAATAGAAAAAAAAAAGAAAGAGTTAAAGAACGGGGAAAATTGAGATAAGAGAGGGGTGGCAATAAAATACTATATATTTACAGCCATGAACAGGAAGAAATGTTTTAGCCAGCTACCTACAGTGATATGAGCTTGCTCACCAGGATTACTGCTGAAGTGTTACCGGCGAACTTCAGATCCACCCACAAGGGTGAGCAATCATCGTGTCTAACACTCCCATGAGAAAACTGTGGTTGAGACAAACTGAGGGAAGTTAAGGGACTCATCTTAGGTCTGTGTTGGTAGCAGAGCTGCCCAGTCTCCTGATAGCTATCTAGGCAGCACCTCTTTCCTCTCTATTCCCTTGCTTTTTGAAATACATTCTGTTTCCAGGAGGGTAAACAGCAGTATATTCTTGGTTTCGACTTACCTTTTCTATTTGATACAAATAATAAAAGTACTTCTGCATAGGAGAAAACTAGCAGGGAACTCAGAAATCTATATGGAGGGCTAGAACTATGTTAAAAATACTAGAAATAGAAACTCTCCAGTGACTTCCCAAAAAGAAACCGAACACCCTGTGTTCATGGGTACGAGGGGATAAACCTCCATAATGTTGCCTTGATGAGAAAATCTTCAAAGATGTAGCTACCCAAAGATTGTTCTAAGTTCTTGTCAGGAAGAAACGGGTTACAGTTTCTATGTCTCCTTTCTCTAACAGGAAAGCTTGTTTGTCTCTACCTGTGAAATTAGTCTGTAATCCCACCCCATCCCAAATAGCAAATCTAGTGCTGGCCCTGGGTAAGAAGTCGGTTCAGTATCAAATCAGTCTTGCTTTTGGTCTGCCAATGGTTAGACTTTGGTTATTAAAAAAATTAATAGTATGGTGGTGATGACAATGATGATAGCAGATGCTACCATTTATTTCATATTTAATCTGATCAACAACTCTTCAGTTTAAGTATTGGCTCCATTTTTCAGATAACAAAACTGAGGTCATAAAGGGGAAGGAACTTGCCCAGTTAGTCAATGAGAGCCTGAATTCAAAACCAAGGCTGCCTGACTTCCAGAAGAGAATGGGCTATCTCAGGAGATAGGACATTCCTAATCACTGGAGGCTTCAAAAGAGGTTGCGTGTCATTCAGCAAGAGTGAAATACAGTGGGGAGCCCAGCATGGAATGTGTTGTTGGACCCTTGTTGGACCCAGTGAATGAAGATTCTTTGTCTGTATGGAAATGCTGCTCCACGTCTTTTAGAGACTGGTATGCAGGGCAGTTAATAAATGAAAGCTATTTTTCTCTTGTCCTTATTCTTGTTTGTCTTATTATAATTCCAACTCCTAGCTCTTCGTCGTCTCCATATTGAATGTGTTTTGTAAAACCAATCTGTTAACTTATACTCTGATTCTTACTATTCCTTCCTGCATAATTACATCTCTGTTCAGTTAGATTAGAATCAATATTAAGTGTTTGGGACTTAATTGATCGATTGCCCATCTCTACTGGAGTTTTGGTACTGACACATCTCCTCTCTGTGTATTAACCACTGGCTAATACCACTTAAAATCGATTCTAATCTAATTCCCAGTTCTAGCCTCTCTGGTCTCTCCCTGCCATTTCTCAAGTCCTAGGCCCTCAAAGATTTTTGCAGTGAAGAAGGGTGAGATCTCAACGTTTTAGGTAGACACTTAGCTTGCTCTTACTAAATAAATTAAGTTTCATTTTTAACAAAATGAAATGGAAAAAAAGTAGATGAAAGAAAATTGATCTGATTATTCACCTCTTTGCAATAAAACACACTCAATTCTATAGGATGAAACCCCTTCCTTAAATTGTGAAGTTCAGTTCAGGATTTCTTAGATAGAGCAAATAATATCTACAGTCCATTCATCAACAAGTCTAAATATATAGAATTATTTAGAAAAATACACACTACCTCTTGATTCTTGAGTCATGATGTTATTTTCTTCTAATCTTAAAGAGAAAATTAAGAAAAGTTCAATGTTCAGATTATAAATAACATATTCTAATTTTCTATAGAACTGTAAACAGTAATGACATATAAGTATTTGCTAGTCTAAATCACAAAGTATGGGAAGAACAATGAGGAACAAATATAGTATGTTAAAAATAATGTAATATAGCCTTGAGTATAAAGCAAACATATTAATAGTCATTTAAAACTATACATCAGACAATACCTTGTACAGTGGTTTTGTAAATCAGCATTGTTTACCATGAGCCTCACTTAAAAACTGCCTTGAGCAAGAAGCTATCAATCAATCAAAAGGTGCCTATCAGTCAAAAGGACTTCATTGGCCCCATAATTGCTAACTATTAAAACTCAGAAAATGGAGCCTCATTTCATTTAATTATGCAATAGGCAATTACTTTTCCTTTAAACAGTAGATTGCTTATCAGTCAGTCATCTTATATTACAGAAATTTACCTTTCTGTTCTATGAAAACGCCATAAACTTACATAAATATTAGCTTTCATTTTCACACTGATCATCACTAAAATTAACAAGAAATTAAAAATATGGAGCATAACCACAAATAAAAGCTAAATTATGCTCTGGAATTCTTCTTACCATGTGGGTAGCCATTTCAACCAATGACTGCAATGAACAGACAGTACTTATACGTGGTTCACTATAGCCAATACATAGATTGAGTCAAGCAAGCCGAAATACAAATTTCATGCTTTTTCATAAAACACAAAAATAAATAAGAACGGAAAATCAGTAGCACATGATTTCACTTACTTTTCCGGACTGTCTTTGTTTGACTGGACACCATATTGACAGCTTCAGATGGTAGGCCAACATATACTCCTCCATAGTTTCTTGATAAAAGAAATCAAACCAATTTAAATGGTACTATCTATTTACAGTAAGCAACAGAAGCATGGAGTACTCCAAACAATTACATAATTATTAAAATAGCTCATGGTTTTTCAAAAGTAGAATCTAGAATATTATGGCCCTTGGGAATATAATTGGTTTCCTAGGTTAAAAAGAAGCTATTTTAAAAAAAAAGAAAGATGTATTGCGTTAGAATTTTTAGATATTTTACTTGTAATGAGAAAGAAGAAAAGAATTTGGGATGTTACAATTTAGTATAGTATTAAATATTATACAGTGACATGTTACAGTTAACATTTATCAAGAATTCAGAGTGGTCAACATGGTATGACAATAGGCATTATGGACACACAAAGATATCTTACTAATAGGGAGATATAAAATGAGGGCAGAGAGAGCAAGAGAGAAATGAGGGTGGAGTGCAGTTAATCAGAGAAGTAGCAGGACAGGGAAGGCTGAGAGAATGAAGGGAAGCCGTCCAGTTAGGGAGAAGAGCACACCCAAACGTCGTAGGATGAAAATTAGCACATGCCACATGCATAGAACAAAAACCAAGTTTGCTTGGAAGGAGGAAAGATGATGAATCCTGGGCAAGTTCTTTTTCAGACCATATGCCCCTACCTGTATTCTCTGTGCCAATAGTTTTCCTGGAGGAATCTGTGTTATTGGGAATGTGCTACAGTGTGTTAAATTCATGAGGTATGGCCAAAACCATTCAAACTAAAGCCAGCTGCAACACCAAACATACCTCCTCTTGTCATCTTCTGTTATGGATTCTTCTGTTCTAAAAGGTCAGAAACATTTGCTATGAGACAGTTGGTTACATAGTCGGGGACTTCATTTTTGGTTATGAGAAAAAGGGACTACTAAGTTAAAGTCAATTTTATTTCAAGTGTTTCCATCAGACTTAAGCAGAGGAGCAAAACTATCCATCAAGTGTTTCTGTGACAATATTCTGCCTTCACCTCAATCGTTCATACATTAAAACTTAGTAATTTCCTACAAACCAAAATGTGTGAATACAGCAAATGCCAAAATGTACAACTGCCAAATGAAATGGAAAACTGAGGGCAGCTGAAATTGGAAAGAAGCCTGAGGTATCGTCGTGTGTGTACCACCCACTCCCTGTGTGACAGACAGGCTGTGGGCGAGCTGCCAGCCTGTGTCTCATTTGTAAAATAAGCTGGTTGACCAGATGACCCCTCAGGTCTCTTCCAGACCTAATACATGATTTTAGATCTCTTCTGACACTTCAGTGGCACAACTATAGGCACTGAAAGATTTCTTCAGTGCAAAAAGAGTTAATGCCTATTTGATTTATTTTTATCTAAAAACATGAGCCATTTCATACATGATATACTGCAAAGACAGGGAAAATGTTTAAAAGGACACATTTAGAGGGGATCACTACTTTAAAATGCACAGATTCTCTTCTTGCATTAAGATGAATGCAGGCCAGGTGTGGTGGCTCATGCCTGTAATCCCAGCACTTCGGGAGGCTGATACGGGTGGATCACTTGAGGTCAGGAGTTCGAGACCAGCTTGGCCAACATGGTGAAACCCCATTACTACTAAAAATACAAAAATTAGCCACGCAAGGTGATGTCTGTAGTCCCAGCTACTTAGGAGGCTGAGGCACAGGAATCTTTGAACCCGGGAGGCGGAGGTTGCAGTGAGCAGAGATCACGCCATTACACTCCAGCTTGGGTAACAGAGGGATACCTGGTCTCAAAAAAAAAAAGAAAAAGAAAAAAAAAAAAGGAGTCCCTATTCTACCAGAATTCCTTGGCATATTTCTAAGAGAATCAGGACACTTTCCTTGAAGCATTAGTTGGCACACATAAGTTGCTTTTCTGAAAGAAAAAAAATTCAACAAGATTCCAATGTATCTGGCTGAATTCAAATTGTAATGTTAAGGGGCTTCAGTTGAGAAAAAAGCAGACTGCAAACATCTAAACGTCATTGACTCTTCTGATTCAGAGACTGTCTTAACTCTGATTTTACCCACTTAAAAGTTGTGATATTTCAAATGTGACTATACATGTGCATGAGATTTTTGCTTTATTGGAACAGCAAGTCCAAGTCTATAAAGAAGGAAAGTGCAGATTTAACAATTATCTGGTGAACGCTGGCCGTGAACAGCTAATACTGCAAGAGAGTACAAAATCCATCTTGAGACCGAATTCACCCAAACTGAGCATATAACCTAAATGCACCAGATGGTTATCAGCTTCATTCACCTCTTGTTCATGCTGGATCGTTTTTTAATTCGAAAGTGTCAAAGTTGTACTAATGGTGTTATGCTTATTGATGTGGTATAAGAAAGTGTTGTTCACTACTTTTAATTAAAATGGATTTATAATCCTTTAGTATAGATAATGGAGAAATGATGAGGACAAACTCGTTCAAGATAAGTTCTGATAAGAACTGTTAACTTTGGTCCTGAGTGATTAACTTTCTCATGAGATCACATGAACCTGTGTGTAACTGGTCGTTTATGCCACACATTTCCTGCCACAACTATTCTTTTCACATCCATTTACAAATTTGTTTATTTTAATTCTTTCCCCTTTTGCTTAACTGTGCTTAAGGATATATTCAAGGTTTTAAAATATATTTTCACTTTCCCAAATGTAGGAAAATAGTCATTTACTTTCTCCTGTGAAATTATTCAATATCTTAAAACTCAATCTGTGTTCTCCGTTATAAAATTAATCAACAACCTTACACGTATAACTGGCAGGAAAGGATAATGTAGTTGTCATATTTATTTGACAATAAATTAAGCTTCAGATATAGTGCCAAATCTTAAAAAATACCACCTATAAAGCCTTATAAGATATCCACTCTTTTTTTATTTTTATTTTTTTGAGATGGAGTCTTGCTCTGTTGCCAGGCTGGAGTGCAGTGGTGCAATCTTGGCTCACTGCAACCTCTGACTCCCTGGTTCAAGCGATTTTCCTCCCTCAGCCTCCCAAGTAGCTGGAATTCCAGGCACGTGCCACCACACCCAGCTAATTTTTGTATTTTTAGTAGAGACAGGGTTTCACCATGTTGGCCAGGCTGGTCTTGAACTCCTGACCTCGTGATCTGTGCACCTTGGCCTCCCAAAGTGCTGGGATTACCAGCATGAGCCACCGCACCCGGCCAGACGTCTACTCTTTTAAACCTTCCACTGAGTTGTAAAGCCTGCCTTTACATACACACTTCCATGTATAAGACTGTCACTTCATCCATTCCTTCCACAAACAGTTATTCTACAACACTAGGACTACAGACCAGGACTCCATGGGTACAATGATGTCATTCATGAGTCCCTCCTGTGTGTCAGGCACAGTGCAGGGCACTGCACGTGCATCCATGCTATTCCTCACAACAGCTCTGAGAGCCTGGGCCTGAGGAACCAGGTACAGAAAGCCATGTAATTCATAAACATACAAGACTAGCAAGTATGACCAACATCCATACCCCATCCACCTGGCACCAAAGCCATGCTCCATATTCTGATTCACCACTCTCCTTCTCAGGTAGAAAGATGGAAAAGTCAAAAACACTTCCTGTGAAAGACGAACATAGTGGCTTCTCCTAAAGTGGGCAATTCACCTCCATATTGCTTTTGCAAAAGCTTTGACCATCACTCCATCTCTCAACCTGATTGTGTAACTATACTTGGCACTTTGCTAATTCTATTATATTAGTTCATTTAATCCTCATACAATCTTGCAAGGCCAGTACTGCTCACATTTTAAAAATGAAAAACTGAGTAGCATGATCGAAGTTACGAAGCTAAGTCATAGAGCCAGAATTCAAACCCAGATTTGTGTGATCCTAATTCCTGCTTCATGCACTGTGGGCCCATGCTAATTTGCATTAGAGAAACATGTACCTTCCTGTAGCTGGAGCTCTCCAATTTGTATCATCCCACTCAAGAAAAGTCGGAAATGAGATGGTAGAAGACTCCTAGCCTGTTTCATCAGCATGAGAAACAGCCTCTGACAGCCACCAGGGACCATCAATCTTTGCAGAGCTTGTCAAATTGCCACATAAGTCATTTTTATGCAGGTACAAAGGTTGTTCTGATGAGCAGTTACATTAGAATCTATTCAACTGGACAACCAGGTCCAGACTAAGGTTAAATCAGAAAGTGGTGGTTGGTCTAAACCAACTCTTCTTGTGGAAGGATAGGTCCAAGCCATTGTGTTGAGCTGCCTGGAGAGAGAACCAAATGCTGTCCAGCCAGTGTTCAAGGGGACACGGGCATCCTACCTGCTGGGGTAGCGTGGTCCTGCCCCAACTGCACAAGCTTTAGCGTAAGGAAAAAAATGGGTCAATACACAGCAACAAAGACGCCGGGTAAAAGGAAAGCCCGGACATGTTAAGCCAAATTCCTGACAGGCCAATGCAATTGCCTCAGGTTATTAGGCTTTTAGGCTCCATAGTCTAAAAAGTCTAAAAAGCACACCTTCTGGTGCGGGGGACTCATTTCAATAAAGGTCATTTCTTGGTAAGAGAAGTGGACATTATCCTCTGGCCGTTCAAAACTGGGATGCTAAATTTATTTTATCACTCAACACTTTTATGAGAAACTTAAAGTCTTTGGGATTTGAATCCTTGTTCTCAAGTTCTCAAGTTTTGAATAATGCCCTGGCTATCCAAACATAGGGGGTGCCCCATATGGAAACCATTTTAAGGAATCAACATACATTTTTCCCCCCACAAAACTCCTTATTTTGAAAGATTTTACCTGCCTTAATAATTTCAGCCTGGGCAACATGGCAAGACCTCGTCTCTACTAAGAACACAGAAAATAAAATAAAATTAGCCAGATGTGGTGGTATGCGCCTGTGGTCCCAGCTATAGGAGGTGGCGGTGGAAGGATCACAAGAGCCTCCCTCTTGTGAGTGAAAAAGGTACATTGATTTCTTAAAATGATCTACAGGGCAGGTGCAGTGGCTCACACCTTTAATCCCAGCACTTTGGGAGGCTGAGGCGGGCGGATCACCTGAGGTCAGGAGTTCGAGACCAGCCTGGCCAACATGGTGAAACCCCGTCTCTACCAAAAATACAAAAATTAATTGGGCATGGTGACGTGTGCCTGTAATTTTAGCTACTCGGGAGGCTGAGGCAGGAGAATCACTTGAACCTGGGAGCCAGAGGTTGCAGTGAGCCTAGATCGCGCCATTGCACTCCAGGCTGGGCGATAGAGACTCAGTCTCAAAAAAATAAATAAATAAATAAAAGATCTATCTAAGATGAGGCAGCCCAGATGTTCACCTGAGCATGGGAGACAGTGGTTGCAGTGAGCTGAGATCATGCTACTGCACTCCAGCCCGGGTGAAAGAACAAGGCCCCATCTCAAAGAATAGCAATTATAATAATTCACTTGTCAATATTTTCTTAGACACTTAAGTGCCAAAAGGAGCTTTCTGATGGGCATGGGATAACTGAGGTGCCCACAGGTAGCTTATGTCATTCAAATCAAAGGCAAATACATTTTGCATTTACAGGTACACATCACTGTAGGCACACGTAGATTTCTGTTAGGTTTCAGAAGTTATAAAAATAGTGTCTGCTCCTTCCTCAGCTCTGAGGATCCAGAATGTCTTGCTGGAAATGGTCACGCTCAGGCCAGAACATCCACAGCCACGTAAGCTCCTGGATGAGCCACTCCGTTCTTTACCAAGGATGCGATTATTTTCTTTTCTGGTCACTAAGTTGACCAGAAACTCCAGTTGTAGGGCAGTAACCACTGCATGGTCTACAGCTGTGATTGCTGATGGACTGCAAAATTTGTCCCCCAAACCAGAGAAAGAAATGGGGAGGGAGAGCAGAACACAAAGCCACACCCTCCCCGGCCTTGTGAAAACAGCAGCCACGGATAGGGCCCAGAAGGGCCTCAGAAGGAGGCAGCAAGGCTCTAGTCTCTGCAGTCAGTCCTAATGCAGATCAGTAAGAGCAAGGAATGAGATGACTTCACCCTCTAGAATCTTCCCTCAGAGAGCAGGGCCTGGAGATTGAATTATTCTGTGCTGGAGGAGATAAGCAAAGTGAAGATGAGGCCAGTCCACGGTGGCTGAAACTAGAAAAGAGGTCAAGCTGTGCTGCTGCACTCGATCACACTCTTTGGGAGTTAATTGGTCCAAATATCTCCACAAACTCAGTTTAAACATAATCTTTCTCCCTCAGAAAAGGAGCAAGGGGACAAACAGCAACCAGGATAACTCGCTCATGGTATGATCGTAATTTTTTTTTTTTTTTCTGGAGAAGGAGTCTAGCTCTGTTGCCCCGACAGGAGTGCAGTGGCGCGATCTTAGCTCACGGCAACCTCTGCCTCCCAGGTTCAAGTGATTCTCCTACCTCAGCCTCCCAAGTACCTGGGACTATTGGCACACACCACCACACCCGACTGATTTTTGTATTTTTAGTAGAGATGGGGTCTCACCATGTTGGCCAGGCCGGTCTTGAACTCCTCACCCCAAGAGATCCACCCGCCTTGGCCTCCCAAAGTGCTGAGATTACAGGTGTGAGCCACTGCGCCCAGCCAGTAGTAATCCACTTATAAATAATAGCCTCCTGGGGTGGACGGCATAATTCAGGAAGCAATGCCCAGACACCCACAAGCCAACGCACTAAAAACTGGAAAATGGGAGAGAAGCAACTTGGGGACAACAAGAATATCCCTTAACCTACTATAAATGGGGAAGAAACCTTGAAAATAAGGCTTATACCAGGAGAACCAAAATGCAGAGTTAGAGGAGATAAGGGATCAGGTGCCATAAACCAAATCACCTAAAAACAAAAAGTAAAAGGTGAATTCTACCAGTTTCCCTCCCACTTCTTCTGGCCTGGCCCCAAGAATTGAGGCTTCTCAGGACTTCTCCAATTTCACAACCATGGAGTCAAACGTTGGTGCCAATGCAGGGGAAGAGAAACTAGCCCAAAGTACCAAGGGATCAAGGGTAATCTGGAAACAAGCACATGGCACATCAAGACAAATACTGCTCTTGCTAGGGGACCTGTGCTAGACATTAAGTCCATTAGAGAAGTGAAAGGGGAAGGAAGACCCAAGGGAAGGGACTGGAACCAAGGGCTGGGGTTTGGTCGAAACAACATCTGCTTTACATCTGTGCCCAGAGCCAATCTTAGAAGGAAGACTGACTTCTGGAGTCCAAAGAGTGCTGGAGGAAGCCAGTACTAAAGGATTTACATTAATTTTACTGAGCAGTGATTCCATGTTCTAGTTACATACGAGCCACTACTCTGAAGAATAAACTTGTATAGTAAGCTCGTTTTTCCAGGGTAAGCATGACTGAAAACATATTGGTAAATTGCTTTCTCTGGTATCAAGACAATGTTGTTTCTCATCATCTGTATCATTTGAAAAATTTGTGGAAAGCAATGCAACATTTGAAAAAACGATAGAGTGAAATATTTTTTAATCATAACCTCAAATACCATCTTATCAGGAAAACCCTGTATTTATTTCTTTTCTGAGATAGGGTCTTACTCTGTAGCCTAGGCTGGATAGTAGTGGCACAATCACAGCTCACTGCAGCCTTAACCTCTCAGGCTCAAGCAATGCTCCCACCTCAGCCTCCCTAGTAGCTGGGACCACGGGCGCACACCCCGCACCTGGCTAACGTATATTTTCTTGTACTATGTTGCCTACACTGGTCTCGAACTCCTCAGCTCAAGTGATTCTCCCACCTTAGCCTCCTGAGTGGCCGGGACTACAAGCACGCGCCACCACGCCTAGCTATAAGACCTTTTAAACCACGAGAACGTTCCCTAAGAACCATAGAACCATGTATTCACCAATTTGGACCAGGTTTAATAAATTCACTGAGCCCAGCACAGTGGCTTACGTCTGTAATCTCAGCACTTCAGGCAGCCGAGGCAGACAGATATCTTGAGCCCAGGAGTTCAAGATCAGCTGGGGCAAAAAAGGGAGACCCTGTCTCTTCAAAAAATACAAAATAAAGTAGCCAGGCATGCTGGCTTGCACCTGTAGTCCCAGCTACTCAGGAGGCTGAAATGGGAACACTGCCTGAGCCCGGGAGGTTGAAGTTACAGTGAGTCATGATCGCACCACTGCACTCCAGCCTGGGCAACAGAGCAAGTCTCTCTCTCTCTCTCTCTCTCTCTCCCTCTCTCTATCCTTTTCTCTCACACACACACACACACACACACACACACACACAGAAAATACATTGGGCATTCAATTAAAATCAGGTCTTTTGTTAGCAAAAAATGTAGCTTCTTTTATCAAAGAACAGGTGATCAAGGAGAAAGAATGAGTCGAGGATCAAGCCACCCGTTGAGTATCATAATTATCTCCTAGCCTAAGGTCACACACTTACAGGGCTCTGACTCAGACCTTCACTCATAGCGTTAATAAAATTGTTTGCAGAAACAAGTGTTATTCAAGGTGGACCCCGTAACTCATATTCTCCCCACTTTCAACGTCTTTTGGGATTGTTGAAAAGATAAATCCTCAGTTGATGGTTTAAACACGACTCACTCTTGTATAGTAAGATACTGTTTAGTCATATGTACCTTACCAAAGTTGGCTTGACATTTGGCATGCAAGAAAAAGAAAGAAGAAAAGAAATAAAAGCAACTGACCAAAGGCAACCACTGCAACTCAGATTACAGATGGATAGCTTCGGGTTTCCTCTGTCTGACAGTTTCTATTAATTCCACTTCTAGCTCACTTACTGTGAACTTGCTAAAACCAGCCCGGTGCTCTTCTTACCCTTCTCAGGGTGAATAGCAGTGCTGATCCAGATTCTCTGGGTAGTTATGCACCCTTCTGTTTTACACTAAGGTCACAGACTTTTTCTGAACGAACCAGACACTGAATGTCTCTCTAATGATAAATAAGCTCCACCTTCCTGCAGGCCGGGGTTCTCTCCCCGGCCTTATGAAAACAGCAGCCACGGATAGG
>NW_012101554.1:1591173-1591505 GCF_000951045.1 Mandrillus leucophaeus | reverse complement strand
CCGGGGTTCTGGAAGGTGGGCTGCCTCCAAAACGACCGTGTCTCTGTGGCTGCTCTTTGGGGTGGGTGGGCTTTCACCTACCTGGCCTTTTTTTTAAATTAATGTATTTTTTGCATGCCTCTTTAAACCAAATATGTGTACGGAACACCCAAACCTTACAATCATTTTACATTACTATGATTTATCTTATCAATAACTATCACTTTCATTAAGGGAAACCTTATCCAAAGTTAATATATAAAATAGGAATCTCTATCTTTTTCTTAGTAATATGTGGCAGTCAAAATTTTTCATCATTATATTTACGTAGTTTCTGGGTTGTATAAAACAGC
>NW_012101554.1:1583982-1589653 GCF_000951045.1 Mandrillus leucophaeus | reverse complement strand
AAATCCTGTCTCTACTAAAAATACAAAAATTAGCCAGGCATGGTGGCACACGCCTGTAGTCCCAGCTACTTGGGAGGCTGAGGCAGGAGACTCACTTGAACCCAGGAGGCGGAGGTTGCAGTGAGCTGAGATAGTGCCACTGTACTCCAGCCTGGGCAACAGAGCAAGACTCTTCCTAAAAAAAAAAAAATTCATGAAAATCACCCATCCAACCTCTCACCTCACACTTTGCTGACTTATTCTATCCTAACAGCTTCTGTGCTGCTCTGCTAACATACTCCCATGGCTGCTCCATGGAGCTTAGTTCCTCGAACAATTTTACCACATTTTAGAGTAGAAAATCCCACTCCCTAGGTAGAAAAAAAAAATCTTCCTTTCGATAGTCCCATCATTCCCAAGAAGCCTTTCTTATTGCATCATCAGTTCCGGTTCATCCATCCCTCCTCGTCCTCCCCATCCATCAGCCCCTTGCGCTTCCCTTTCCCTCTCTCCCTAGCATGCGTCTTGCAGTCAAATATTTCTGCAGTACTTGCTGTTCACCACCTATTCCTCTCCATCCCTGGATGAATCCGTCCATCTGCTTTCTCTCTTCCTATCCTATTTCACAGGGTCCTACCTAAGGAAAATCTCATCGTAGCTATCAATGGGAATATATGATTTCTAACCACAGCAAGGCCCTCAATATGCTGGGTCTTCGGCCATCAAGTATTTATGTCACAGGCCCTGCCAATTTTTTTCAACAACATTTTAAACTAGTAATTCTAGCTGTCATTCACCAGGGGCAACAAGCATGATGCCAAGTATTTTCCTAGGATATTAAATGTGCTGTATTTGTAATCTGTCCCTCGAGCAGTTACTTCAGCCCTCTGTTTTCCCCATCTCCTCACCTGTAAAATGAAACATCATTATTCTGCCCATCAGATTATCATGGGTATGGAAGGAGATAACGTACAGAAAATGCCGGAAATCAGTGTATGGTGCACAGTCCTCAGTAAAGATTAGCTACTACTGTAAGAATGATGATGATGAAGATGATTACCCTGCACAATTATTACATTATCCCAATTTCACAGATAATTATACTAAGGACACGATGTAACACACCTAGTAAATGGTGAAGGGAATTTTAAACACAGGTCTCTCTGCTTCCAAAATGCGGGCTTTTCCAATGCTACCTCAACCCCATCCTCTTCACCCTCAGAAGACAGTCTCCCCTCCTAGTACATGGATGAGAAAAGAGCCCATCAGACAACCTCAGGTCTGTATCTATGAGGGGCAGAGAGGGCCCAGCTGGCATGGGTGCATTAGACATGGGAAATTTATAAAGGATCCCAAGAAACTCAACATAAGAGATTCATCATTTCTTTTTTCCAAACGCAAAAACAAAAACAAATTGCCAATGGGTTTTATGTTATTTCATTCCAAAATATTTTTCTTTATATTTGCTACCTTCCATAAAAATAAAATAGCCTTGCCAAGGAAAGAATCTCAATAAAATTCACTGTACATGTTTTAAGTGAAAGAAGTATTTGAATTACATTGTTTACATTGAGTGGCTATAGTTTTTTATTATCAACAGCAAATATTATATTTGAGTCAACTTATTTAATACTGTTTCTTATTTGAAACATAGTCATAATATTCTTATAAATATTGCTTAAACTTTAAATCAAGACTTTTTTAAGAACACGAAAATTGATCTACAAAGAAAAAATGTTTTCAGTTAAATTCCAATTGTTTCTGCTGGTCCACTTACAATTTCTCCCCTTTTTTTGGTAACGGCATCCCAATTTTTCTGTGGGGAATTACCCCCGCTCTTTGGCCATCCGGTTAGGTGGGGGCTAATGATACTGATTGGCTCCAGTGGTAAGCACATGACCGCAGCCTGGCCAATGAGAACCCCACATTCTCCTGGCCCACTGACTGATTCAGAGATAGGAACACGACCCCAATGGGCCAGCAAAGCCCAGCCCTAGGACTTTTCATCAAACTACAAGGAAAAAGAAGTTGTTTTTTCCACAGGAATCACTAAGATGATAAGATATAAACTGGTCCTGTTTGTCACCACTTGAGGAAAGCTGCCTAAGAATGAAGACGAAAGCAGAGGAGAGAGATTCTTCCTGTTGTTTGATCACCTGGATCCAGCTGTGACTACAGCCAAGTCCCTGGAGCTTTTCCACACCACATGCCAATAAATTCCTTTGTGTTTGTTTGTTTAGGCCAGTTTAAACTGGGCTTCTGCCATTTCCTACCAAAAATATCCCAACACAGCCTATTGGTGCCAAATAGCTGAGAATCTGCCACACTAAAATAAGAACATGGTTGATGTTCGCAGGTTTGTGAAAGCAGCCGAATGTCATTACCTTGAATTCACTTCTTTTTTTGTTTTGTTCAGTGTGTTACTGCACTGTGATTTAATTTCAAAGAGACAGAAAGAGAGGAAAAGAAAGGCTTGTTTTCTGATACACATGTAGGCTTTTCTTATGATGATTAAGTTTCTAGACATTGTCAACCATGCTTTCAAGTTCTGAAGGTGAACCTAGCTAGGTTTTGAGTTCTCTAGCCTGTTGTAGGACCTATGTACATCGTTATTCTCTCCACCACCAGAGAAAAACCCACTCCCCAAACTACCATCAGTTTTTTCTTACTCTCCTGGTTCCTGCCTTTTAGCCTACAGCAATATCCATGCCTCCTCCATGCCAAAAAATAATTTTTAAAAAAAGACAAAAGGAAAAACAAACTTCAATACACAAAATCAACCACACTCACAATTGGGCAGAAACAAATAACCAAAAAACACTTGAAGAAAAGTGTAAAATGTTCATAATGATTGTCTCTGGTATTCTAACTGAATTTTTCTCTTAAAAAATACTTTCCTGTACTTTCCAAATTTCCTTGGTATTCTTTTTATAACACAGTATATTTTGAAAATTTGCCTCCTCTTAAAGCCACCAACATCCCTCCATTCCTTACTGTCAAGCAGCGTAAAACCAAAGACCCACATCACTCTCTCCACTTCCTCGCACCTGGTTCACTTCCACTTCGACTTGGTTATCATTCACACTGCTCAACTGAAACTACAGTCCCCAGGGTGACCAGTGTGGCCATCATGCCACACGCAATGACTTCCCTTCCTCCTTCAGCCCCCATGACCTCTTTGGACTATCAGCCATCTCTTCCCTTGGCTCAAGTTTGACTGCAGCATTATCCTCAGATATGGTAGTTTTTTTTTTCCTTTCCTTCCCCATTAAGTCATTAAACAAATCTTATCAATTGCATTTTCTAATGCACCTTGTTTGCATCATTTCTTCTTTCCCTCTGCCATCTGACCCTCTTGTAGCCTCACTTCCATTATTCCTCTGTGCCTGCACCCTCCCTCATCCTATGTGTCACACTGCTTTGGGTGTTACTGTCCTAAAACTCAAACATAATCATTTAATTCCTCCACCTTAAAATCTCTATCAGCTCTTGAATGCATAAAAAAAACCAAGCACAATTATTGGCCTTGCACCCAAGGCCCTTCACAAGCCAGGCCTGCCCATCAACCTCATCTTTCACTTCTGCCCAGACTGTACCACAGGCTCCAGGGGATACCACCTGGTTGGCTGTTCTCAGACCTACTGTCTTCTTGCACTCCCATGCCTTTTTTCATGCTTGTCCTCTGCCCTGGGTTGCCATTTTTCCCCTTTTCTGCATGAACTCTTGTTCATTCTTCAATTCCAAGACTAGCATTAAATTCTGAATATTGGAATAATTAGCACTTACCACACTGTATTTTGGTCCCTAGTAGACAGTGACCTACTTCAGGACAGATACATCATTTTATTTATTATTATATACTGACTTCTCACCTATGGAAAGCAGCAAATAAATAAGAAAAAGGAGTAGTAGTAAAAATTGCAGACCTTTCCTAGAGAATTGATTTTTTAAATATATAGTATTTCTGGCTTCCAAAAATAACTACCATTTTCCCACAAAGACTTTTCTGTGGTCTGCATAATATTGTGTTTCCCCTTTTCAAAGTTCTTTACTCTCAATACTTAGTCTATTACTTTGGCCAGTTCTTCTGGTTTGGGATCAGTCTGTTTAGATTTTTAAAAAATTTAATGTGCATAACAAAAAAATTAAGTCATCTTAATTTCTTAGCTTGTCATTCATTCATGGCATCACCTAATACTATAGTCAAGATTTATAAATCTATAGCTTCCAGTTAAAAAATTGAACATGTTTGAATATACCTTTTGTGTAAGGAAAAATAATATTATAATGTTCTTTAACTTTTTCCAGTTAAATTGACTGCATTTGTTTTTAAAAGGTCATTTATTTAATAAATTACTTTATTTTAAAGTTATAGGACATAGAATGAGGTACAGTCATAGAAAACCTAAATCTGAAGAATTCTGGATTTTAAATAGTGAAATAGTTAAGTAGTTACATGGCATCTCACATCCTGGAACAGTTAATTCTGTTGACAAAATCATCACTAAATTTTATTAGAAAAAGAAAGATGTCATGAAATCACTCCGTCCTTGAAGAGCAATGATGGAACTGATTCAACAACTATTTATTCAACACAAACTATGATCAAAGTATGATATGAATAACTCTAGAGCACAATAAAATGGGTAAAGCATTTCCCCACTCTCAATCCCCAAGGGAGAAAAGACAAGAATGTGAAGAACTACGATATAAACGCAACACAATGCCTCACAAGAAAGGTCCAAAATGCTGTGAAGGTTCTGAGGAGAAAGACATGCTATGCAGCTGAGAGAGCCAGGAAATACTTCTCACGAAGAATAACACACAAGCCCTGCAGAACAGATGGCATTTCTATAAACAGAAAGGGAAAGGGCCATTCCAAGCAGTGGGCACGGTAAAACAAAACACAATGACAGGAGCAAGAAGCATGAGGTCGCAGGAGCCCCTGAGAACAGTGGCCAAGAGCAGCTCTGCACAGCCCTCCCGGCCCTGGGCTCTGCTCGCTCCCCACTGCAGGATCTCCTCCCACACCATGCGAGCCAGTCAGTTTGAGGTTAAAACATAAATGCTCTTCCTACTCCTAATAAATCCTGGGTTCAGTCCAGAGGACGATGGGAATAATTGAAAGGTTTTGAGCAGAGGTCCTACACAAGTGCAGGGCAGTGCTTGAGGAAAATTAATGTGGCCACACATATAGAAACTAAAGGGAGAGACTGAAGGAGAGACCGAAATATTGCAATAATAGGAATACGGTCAGGGTGCAGAACTCGCTGTTGCTAAATGTTTGGGTAATAAACTCCAACACGGCAACCAGGAGCTAGAAGCCATCGACTACTGCTTCCTTTGTATCTAAAGTCCTAATTTTAAAAATGCATATTCAAATATTTAATTCCCAGAAAGCTTTACAATCCCATTCTCATCTTCTCTAAATTCTTTGTAGTAAGAAATAAAGTTTGACTCCTTTTTTTTCTTTTTTTTTTGGGACAGAGTCTGGCTCTGTCACCCAGGCTGGAGTACAGTGGTGTGATCTCGGCTGATTGCAACCTCCACCTTCCCAGTTCAAGCAATTCTCTTGCCTCAGCCTCCCAAGTAGCTGGGATTACAGGGGCCCGCCACCACGCCTGGCTAATTTTTTGTATTTTTAGTAGAGACAGGGTTTCACCATGTTGGCCAGGCTGGTCTTGAACTCCTG
>NW_012101554.1:1579845-1583332 GCF_000951045.1 Mandrillus leucophaeus | reverse complement strand
AAAAAAAAAAAAACACAAGTTGGGATGGAAACACAATTCAACGTTTCCCCTTCTTAAGATCCTTAAAGTGCCCGGCTATGAAAAGCACAAAGAACGTTCTCCAAATAGCACTTTAGTTACAACCAAATGATCATCTTGACATGTGCATTACATACATAGTATTTCCATGTCTTTTCAGCCATACCCACAGAGATCTGAATGTCATAATCATGAAAAACAGTAACTTCCTCAGAAAGACAGCTTATAAAATCATTAATATTCAATACTTACACATCTTTGGCTGCTCCTGCAGGGCCTAGAGAAAAAAGAAGAGAGGTTTGTATTGGTGTGATAGTATTGCTACAAAAATGTTATCTAATACCTAACCAAAATACAGTAATATTCCTGAAGAGACAAGAAAATGGGTTTAAAATTTTTTTCAAAAACAGAGAAAGGAGGGCAGAAAATCATAAAACTCAAATCTTTTTTTTGTTTTTCCAGACACAGTCTCACTTTATTGCCCAGGCTAGAGTACAGTGATGCAATCTCAGCTCACTGCAACCTCTGCCTCCTGGGCTCAAGTGATCCTCGCACCTCAGCCTCCTGGGTAGCTCGGAATACAGATGCATACCACCATGCCTGGTTAATTTTTGTATTTTTTCTTGAGATAGGGTTTCACTATGTTGCCCAGGCTGCTCTCCAACTCCTGGGCTCAAGCAATCCTCCCACCTTGATTGCCCAAAGTGCTAGGATTACAGGCATGAGCCACTGCACCCGGCCTCAAATTCCAATCTTAAATCTCAAATTTAGTTTAAGTTTCAAATCTTAGCTTTGGAATCTATTCCACCCATCTCTAAGAATTCCTGCAAATTACATGGTGCCAGTTCTCAAAAAGATTTTACAGATCATGTTAACCCAACTTCCCATTTTATGAATTTCAAAACTGGTAGACTTCGAGAAATATTTTTTTTTCTAAGCCACACACCTTCTACGTTGATGTCTGCATGGCATGGTTAAGTCAAACTGCACCAATGCAAGCAATGAGCTAAATGAATTAGGAAGCCTCAAAGACACGAGCTTAGTTCCAAAAAGAGTCACATGTGTCTCTTCAGTCTGCTCCCATTGGCTTCCCACCTGTGATGGTTAATACTGAGTGTCTACTTGATTGAACTGAAGAATGCAAAGTATTGTTCCTGGGTGTGTCTGTGAGGGTGTTGCCAAAAAAGATTAACATTTGAGTTAGTGGACTAGGAGAGGCAGACCCACTGTTAATCTGGGTGGGCACCATCTAATCAGCTGCCAGCACAGCTAGAATAAAGCAGGCAGGAGAAGGTGCAAAGAGCAGACTTGCTGAGTCTTATGGCCTTCATCTGTTTCCCATGCTGGATGCCTCCTGCTCTTGAACATCGGACTCCATGTCCTTCAGCTTTTGGACTCTTGGACTTAGACCAGTAGTTTGCCAGGGGCTCATGGGCCTTCAGCTATAGACTGAAGACTGCACTGGTGGCTTCCCTACTTTTGAGGTTCTGGGACTCAGACTGGCTTCCTTGCTCCTCAGCTTGCGGACGGCCTATTGTGGAACTTCACCTAATGATCATGTGAGTCAATACTCCTTAATAAACTCTCCTGCGTGTATATATATATCTATCTGTCCTATTAGTTCTGTCCCTCTGGAGAACCCTAATACACCACCCATGTGAAAAAGACAGCCCATCTCTTCCGGTGCCCATCCCCATTACTTCTCACAGATTCTCTGCCCACATTTCCTCCTCTCAATATCTTTATCCGGGAGGCACAGTACTGGGTTCCAACTCTTACAAGATATACGGTATTTAACATCCTTTAACCTCTTAAAACCTCACTTCCCTTATGTCAAATGAGGGTAAGAGAGTATCTTTCTCAAAGGTTATTGTGAAGATTTAAAAAGACAATGTGTAAAAAGACAATGTAAACACTTAACACAAAGCTGGCACATAAAAATAGCACACTAAGTTATTAGACGTCACACTTAATATTTCAATTTTGATATATATTAAATAGAAATTAAAATAATTCCTGCACAGTCACAGAGGTATAAGAATAAAGGAAGATGCGCTACAAAGTAAAGTAAGCAAATAAGTCTGTGGGGGAATTATTGCCAAATTGCAAAAACAATCCAACAGTGATATTCATTTTGCATCTGTAATACTGCAAATTAAAAGCTGATCCTAAAGATAATTGAGGCTATGTCTCAAACAAATTCTTTCAAGGCTTTGACTAAACCTAAACTTTGCAATAAATTCAGTTCCTTTCTTCAGGGAAAAACATTTCTGTGGCACCATTACTGTTAAAATTATATAAACTGCTTTAGAATCAGAGATTATTAAACCAAAAAATCCTAAACTTAAAAAAAAAGTCTTAACATAGGAAAAACTGCCAACATAGTGTTTTTGATAGAAAAAAAAATAAACAAAAGATTAGTGCCACCATAAACCCATGAAAATGAATGTTTTATTTTAGAGTCAAGCATGAGAATCTATAAGAAAATCTATGTAAATCAAAAAATATTGAGATAGGTCTCAATCAATTCAGTTTATTTTGCCAAGGTTTAGGAAAGCCTGTGACACAGCCTCAGAAGGTCTGGAGAACATGTGCCGAAGGTGCTCAGGCTACAGCTTGGTTTCATATGTTGTGGGGAGACACAAGACGCCAATCGATACCTAGACCATGTACACTGGTTTGGTCCAGGACAACTCAAAGGTGGTGGGGGCATGGGGGGAGGGTTGTTTCGGGGTCACAGGTGGATTCCAAGATTTCCTGGCTGGCAACTGGTTGCAAGAGTTTATTTAAAGATCTGGAATCAATTGATTCCTGGAATTGTGTGAATTTAGAGATTGTGGAGATCAAGGTTTTATTTTGCCAATGAAGCTCCTTTAAATGTTTCTTATCAGACTTAAAAAGGTGCCAGGCTGGCACCATATGAAGCTCCTTTAAATGTTTCTTATCAGACTTAAAAAGGTGCCGGGCCAGCACCGTGGCTCATGCCTGTAATTCCAGCACTTTGGGAGGCTGAGGTAGGCGGATCACCTGAGGTCAGGAGTTCAAGACCAGCCTGGCCAACATGGTGAAACCCTGTCTCTACTAAAAAGAAAATACAAAAATTACCTAGGCATGGTGGTGGGCACCTATAATCCCAGCTACTTGGGAGGCTGAGGCAGGAGAATTGCTTGAACCCGGAAGGCAAAGGTTGCATTGAGTTGAGATTGCACCACTGCACTCCAGCCTGGGCAACAGAGCAAGTCTCTGTCTCAAAACAAAAACAAAACAAAACCAAAAAACAAAAAAACAAAAAAAAACTGCCAGACACTAATTCTCTCCTAGATCAGGAAAAAGACCTGGAAAGGAAAGAGAATTTCTCTACAGAATATAGATTTTCCTCTCAAGTGACAACTTTGCTTAGCCATTTCAAAATACGTCAAAGAAATATATTTTGGGGTAAAATACTTTGATTTCTTTTTTTTTTTTTTTT
>NW_012101554.1:1575192-1578770 GCF_000951045.1 Mandrillus leucophaeus | reverse complement strand
CAATCCACAGGAAGAAGAGAGTGGCCAAGGCTGCCCTGCTACATCTCAGGAATGGCAGCAGGGGGGTGGGGTAAGAACAGCATGGAATCGGAAGGCAGATGACAGGAGTCGGGTCCCTGCTCCAATGTCTGTCTGACAGTCACTAAATCACTTTGTTTCAGCATCTAGTAAATGAGGACTTACTGGGTCAACAAATGCAGCTAGGAAGGCAAAGCACAGTAATGTGTGTGAAATGAGAAATGAGTTTACAAATGGCCACATGTTGTGCATTCAGTGCTTATTTTAATCAGCATCAAGAACTCTCCATCCACTTCACCTTGATTACACCAAGCTATGGGCACCATCAAGGGCCTCTTCCCTGCTGGGCTCACCATTTAACATCCCAGCAGACCCAAGAGAGATGCGTGGTGTCACCATTTAAAACAAAGTCAACAGACCATTCCCTCTGTTCTAAAACAGCCCTCATTTGAAAGGGCATCATCAACAGAATAACTGCAATGGTAGGGGTGGGGCAAAGAAGTCAGAAACACTACATGAAGAGTGTGCGTGTGTGTGTGTGTGCGTGTGTGTGTGTGTGTGTGTGTGTGTGTGTATGATTGTAAAATGTGCTCCATTTTTTAATAGGGGAGAAAATGTGCATCTTAGAAGCAAGGTAACATGGTGGTTATTGAGAAGCCTGTAACCAGGGTGATGAGAATATGACTCCCTAACACACAACTTCCCAAAAGAAAAAAAAAAAAAAAAGGTTGCAAATGTTGGAAGCCCTGAACAAAACTATCAGAGTACCTCAGTATGTAAAATGCAAAGCATAAGTTTATTTGTCCTGCAAAAGTATAAAATCATAGAATGATCAGAAATAAAATAAAATTACCCTCACTGCAACCTTTTAATCATACTTCACTTATATATTTATTGTAATTAACCAAATGGCAAACCCTAATCGAAGTAATTATGCAAAAAGTGCTTTGATCAAAATTAGACAGTGGCAAGATCCTATTTGCTTTAAACTGTATCTGTGGTTCGTGTGCTTTATCATTTATTAAACAAATATGTATAATGTTACATCTATTTTTTTCCAGACCACAAGGATACAGCAGTCATCCTAATACCACTTCATGTCCTGCCAAACTGTCTCCTTACTGTTTAAACATAACCTTGGTGGGTTAATACAATGGGCCTAGGCCTCAGGAGAAGTAGAAATGAAAAAAAAAGGTAACAATGTTTCTTGTGGGGAAAAAAACACACCAAAAAATAGAGAGAGACTATTATAATTTGGGGAGAGGGGGTCAAAAGATTTAATGACTATTTCCCAAAACTGTAGAAATGATAATCATAATTTTAAATATCTTCCTAAAAATGGAGAGGGGAAAGGTTTGTTCTCAGGAAAGTATTATATGCAGTTTCAGTAACAAAAAGTGATTGTAAATAGAATGTAAGGAAGGACATTTCCATCACTGTTGGTTGTTTACAGTATCACTTCTCACCTTGGCTGTGTTTAGCTTTTACTTTCTACACTTTTGAAGATTTTAACATTTTATTCATGAATCTCAATGACAGAAGTCTCAATTAATTAAAAATGCATAGCAAACCCAATCCATTCAAACATTCAAAAAACTTAATCTAGTATTGTGGTTTCATCATAAGATATTTGGTCTTTGTCCCTGGTTCCTGGCACAGAGCTCCTAAAACCCCTGGAATTTCCTGAATGATGAGTGACAGAAGCCTCTCTGTGAGGCTTCTAATGAGACGACTCTTGGCCAAGCCCTATATGGCTTCAGAATGGGGGCTGTTTGCTAGAAAGACCAAGCCTTGATTAGAAGCTTGGAACATTGAGCTCCACCCTGCCACCTGCAGAGAGAGAAGAGAGGCTGGAGATTGAGTTAATTACCAGTGGCCAAGGATTTAACCAGTCATGCTTGCGTCTTGGTCCTTTTTTGTGTTGCTGTTACAGAATACCACAGACCAGATAATTTATAAAGAAAATAAAATTTATTTATTATAGTCTAGAGGCTGGGAAGTCCAAGATTGAGGGGCCCACATCTGGTGAGGACCTTTATGCTGCTTCATCCCACATAGGAAGGCAGAAGGGCAAGACAGCAAGAGAGCAAGAAGGGGCCAAACTTGCTTTTATAACAACCCACTCTCTCAGTAACCAACCTACTCTCTCAAACACCAACCCACTCTCAATAACCAACCCACTCCATTCGTCCCCCAGTTTACTGATGATTAAACACATTAATCCATTCATGAGAGCAGAGCCCTCAAGCCCTAATCACTTCTTATTAGGCCCTATCTCCCAACACTACTGCATTGGGGATTAAATTTCCAGCACAAGCTGGGGAACACATTCAAACCACAGCTCCTATGAAAACCTCAAAATAACTGGATGTATTAGTCTGTTCTCACGCTGCTAATAAAGACATACCCTAGACTGGGTAATTTATAAAGGAAACAGGTTTAATTGACTCACAGTTCCACATGGCTGTGGAGGCCTCACAGTCATGGTGGAAGACAAAGGAGGAGCAATGTCACATCTTACAAGGCAGCAGGCAAGAGAGCTTGTGCAGGGCAACTCCCATTTATAAAACCATCAGATCTCATGAGACTTATTCACTACCATGAGAACAGAATGTGGGAACCACCCCCATGATTCAGTTATCTCCATCTGGCCCAGCCCTTGACATGTGGGGATTATTACAATTCAAGGTGAGATTTGGGTGGAGACACAGCCAAACCATATTACTGGATTCAGTGAGCTTCCAGGTTAGTGAAGATATCTATGCACCAGGACTGTGGCATAGCCCAACTCCACTGGGGTCAGAGACTTCTGCACTTGGGATACTTCCAGACTTCCCCAAGTACCTCTTCCACTGGCTGTTCATTCAGACCCTTTATGATCAAACAATAAACATGGGGAAAGTATCCTCCTGAGTCCTGTAAGCTATTCTAGCAAATCATTGAGCCTGAGATGATTTGTGAAGACACCCAGATCTACAGCCAAGTTGACAGAAGTGTGGCAACCTGGAAGCCCAATATTTGCAACTAGAGTCTGAAGGGAGGGCAGTCTTGTGGGACCGACCCATTAAACCTGTGGAGGCTGACGCTAACTCCAGGTAGTGTTAGAACTGAATTGAATTGCAGGACACTTGGTGTCGAAGAATTAGGTGTCAGGAAGGGAAAAAAAAAAACTTCTCAGACATTCTTTACGTTTCATATAAAAATTGTATTTGTCCTAGTAGTGGCTAAGGTTCTGAACAGTCTTGAAGGGCTTTATGAATCACACCGAGATTGCATCATGCTGTATTTATTTCAGCAAAGAATTATTCATACTCCAGGTATAGAGTTTAATGCCTTTTATTATATTCTAATTTTGTCTCATTCCTGAACTACTGAAGAAAAATACTGTCTTGGTTTCCCATGACTGCTGTAACAAATTACCACAAACTGGGTGATTTAAACAACAGAAATCTATTCACTCATAGATCTGGAAGCCAGAAGTACAAAATCAAGGTGTCAGCAGATCCACACTCCTTCCAGAGGCCTTAGGGAAGCATCCATTCCATGCCTCTCCTGGCTTC
>NW_012101554.1:1573218-1575142 GCF_000951045.1 Mandrillus leucophaeus | reverse complement strand
TGAAGATATCTATGCACCAGGACTGTGGCATAGCCCAACTCCACTGGGGTCAGAGACTTCTGCACTTGGGATACTTCCAGACTTCCCCAAGTACCTCTTCCACTGGCTGTTCATTCAGACCCTTTATGATCAAACAATAAACATGGGGAAAGTATCCTCCTGAGTCCTGTAAGCTATTCTAGCAAATCATTGAGCCTGAGATGATTTGTGAAGACACCCAGATCTACAGCCAAGTTGACAGAAGTGTGGCAACCTGGAAGCCCAATATTTGCAACTAGAGTCTGAAGGGAGGGCAGTCTTGTGGGACCGACCCATTAAACCTGTGGAGGCTGACGCTAACTCCAGGTAGTGTTAGAACTGAATTGAATTGCAGGACACTTGGTGTCGAAGAATTAGGTGTCAGGAAGGGAAAAAAAAAAACTTCTCAGACATTCTTTACGTTTCATATAAAAATTGTATTTGTCCTAGTAGTGGCTAAGGTTCTGAACAGTCTTGAAGGGCTTTATGAATCACACCGAGATTGCATCATGCTGTATTTATTTCAGCAAAGAATTATTCATACTCCAGGTATAGAGTTTAATGCCTTTTATTATATTCTAATTTTGTCTCATTCCTGAACTACTGAAGAAAAATACTGTCTTGGTTTCCCATGACTGCTGTAACAAATTACCACAAACTGGGTGATTTAAACAACAGAAATCTATTCACTCATAGATCTGGAAGCCAGAAGTACAAAATCAAGGTGTCAGCAGATCCACACTCCTTCCAGAGGCCTTAGGGAAGCATCCATTCCATGCCTCTCCTGGCTTCTGGTGCAGCGAGCATTCCTTGGCATTCTTTGGCTTGTGGCCCCATCACTGTCTGCTCCACCTCCATTTTCACATCACCTTCCCTTCTATGTTTGTCTTCTCCCTCTTGTGTCTCTCATAAACACCCTTCTCATTGGATTTAGAGCCTACTCAGATAATCTAGTATAATTTCCTCATCTCAAAATCCATTATTTATTACCTTTGCAAAGATCCTTTATCCAAGTAAGGTTGCATTCACTCACCGCAGAGATGAGAACATGGATATTGAAGGGGTGGCCTGCCCCTCCACACCTGTGGGTATTTCTTATTAGGTGGAACGAGGGACTTGAGAAAAGAAATGAGACACAGAGACAAAGTATAGAGAAAGAAAAAGTGGGCCCAGGGGACCCGCGCTCAGCATAGAGAGGACCCACGCCGGCACCGGTCTCTGAGTTCCCTTAGTATTTATTGATAATTATCTTTACCATCTAAGAAAAAAGGAAGTAGCGGGATAATAGGATCATCGTAGGGAGAAGGTCAGCAGTAAGACATATGAATAAAGATCTCTGTGACATAAGTTTAAGGAAAAGTGCTGTGCCTTGATATGCATATGCAAACATCTCCATAAACCTTTTTGGTGCATAAAGAGCAGCATTGCACTAGCAAGTCCCACCTTTCGCCCTAAGGCGGTTTTCTCCTTTCTCAGTAAACAGAACATACAATCAGGTTTTATACCGAGATGTTCCATTGCCCAACGACAAGCAGGAGACAGATGCTTTTCTCTATCTCAACTGCCAAGAGGCCTTCTTTCCTCTTATACTAGTCCTCCTCAGCACAGACCCTTCACAGGTGTCAGGCTGGGGGACGATCAGGTCTTTCCCTTCCCTCGAGGCCATATTTCAGACTATCACATGGGGAGAAACCTTGGACAATACCTGGCTTTCCTAGGCAGAGGTCCCTACGACCTTTGGCAGTGTACGTGCCCCTGGGTACTTGAGATTAAGAGAATGGTTATGACTTTTAACCAGCAAGCTGCCTTCAGGCACTTGTTTAACAAAGCACACCCTGCACAGCCCAAAATCCTTTAAACTTTGAGTCACCACAGCACATGTCTCTTGCAAGGACAAGGTTGGGGG
>NW_012101554.1:1569086-1571638 GCF_000951045.1 Mandrillus leucophaeus | reverse complement strand
ACTAGAAATATTCACAAGTACATGAATTGCTAAGTTACATATTAAGTTATATTCTTCAAACCAAGTGGTGATAATTCACACACACACACTCAAAATTATGTATGTGAAGAATTTGTAAAAAAAAAAAAAATTGAAGATTTAAAAAGCACTCTTCTTTCAGCATAAATGATCAGAAACATAAATGCCTATGGCTCTTATGGGAAATAATAAAAACATGCAGGAATGTTTTACTCCTTATTTGTTTTAGAAAAGAAACAGTCCCCCTGAGAACTATATAAATATAACTGCAGAAAAATAAACAAAATTCTCTTTAATTTTGACAGCTTGCTATGGCTCTTCTGACCCATAATAGTTATAAAACTATGTCATATTCTTGGTTTGGCCAAAAGAAATGGAACAACTTCTCACTACTTCATCCAAAGCAATGCTTGTTTTTCAGAGTGCAATACAAAAAATACAGATTCATAAGTGATTTCTTCAAATAATGGACGAAAGAAATTCAGGTCAATGTGTCCTAGAAATACAAAATTATGTCAATGAAAATGGAAGCTCTTATAGAAAATCTCGTTTTTATAGGTCGCCCTTGTTGAGTAGTGCTAGAGTTTGGTTTATTTGTCCTCTCCAAATCTCATGGGGGTGGGGTCTAATGGGAGGTGTCTGGGCCGTAGCGGCAGATCCTTCATGAATGGCTGGTGGTAAAGAGTGAGCTCTAACTGTATTCGTTTCCATGAGAGCTGGTTGGTCGTTAGCAAGAGCCTGGCACCTCCCTCTCTTCTCTCTACTGCTTCCACTCTTGCCATGTGATCTCTGCACACTATGGCTCCCTTTTACGTTCTGCTATGAATGATAGCAGCCTGAAGCCCTCAGCAGAAGCAGATGCTGGTGCCATGCTTCTTGTACAGGCTGCAGAACCATGAGTCAAATACACCTCTTTTCTTTATCAATTACCCTGTCTCAGGTATTCCTTTATAGCAACACAAAAATGAACTAAGTAGCTATACTTGAGGCAAGTAAAAACCAAAAAATGGCCAGGTGCAGTGGCCCACACCTGTAATCCCAGCACTCTGGGAGGCCAAGGCGGGTGGATCACCTGAGGTCAGGAATTTGTGACCAGTTTGGCCAACATAATGAAACCCCATCTCCACTAAAAATACAAAACTAGCCGGGTGTGGTGGTGCGTGCCTGTAATCCCAGCCACTCAGGAGGCGGAGGAAGGAAAATCTCTTGAACCTGGGAGGTGGAGGTTGCATTGAGCTGAGATCACACCACTGCACTCCATCCTGGGTGACATAGCAAGACTCTGTCTCAAAAATAAATAAATAAACCAAAAATAAATGCAGCCATATAAAAAGTACAGGCATAAGTTAGTGCACTGACATTTAGCTGATACACTAAAATTTAAGTCATGTCTATATGGAGCTGTAAAGGCTCATGGTAAACTGCCTTTGCTGAATTATAAATAATGAGAGAAATTTAATATAACTGATTCTATTTTGCATTGCTTTTAAATAGGTTTTTTTTTCTGTTCTGACATGGAAGCCAAGATAACTACAAGAGGAATTTAGTTTATAGTTACACTTCGAAGCAAGGAAAACTGACCCCCACCCCCCACACCCCCATCCTTGTTCAAAGATCAAAGCTGCATTCATATGGCAAGGTTAAAATTATGGTAGGGGCTTAAGCTTTACTAAAAAATAGGCATAAACAATGACCCCGCTATTGTTTAGCACGCTTTCCTATAAGTTGCCTACTGCCCTAGAGTCATGTAACCAGGGGTTACAAGATTTCCAACTTCCCCAAATACTCCTATAGATAACATCAGTATCGTGAAACCTAAAGACCTGGTCTTTCAGATATTTTTCAGATTTTACATTTTAGTAGATCAAGAGATGCCACCTGGTTCTGAGAACCAGCCTTTTCCTGGGAACTGACTTTACTGCCCAAAGATGTTGTAGATGCCCCTATAACCTCATCTCTAGCCAACCAGTTATTCCAATTCCCCAGTAACCCCCTGCCTATCAAAGTCCCCTTAAGAAACCCTAGCCTCCGAATTCTCAGGGAGACAGGTTTGAGAAATTTCTCACTGTTCTCCTCACTTGGTCAGCCCTGCAATTATTAAACTCTTTCTTTGCCACAAAAACTGCTGCTCTCATTGTTTATTTGTTTGTTTTTTGTTTGCTTGTTTCTTTTTTTTCTCTTGAGAAGGGATCTTGCTCTGTCACCCAAGCTGCTCACTGCAGCCTTGCTTGCAACCCTCCTGGGTTCAAGAATTTGTCCCACTTCAGCCTCCCAAGTAGCTGGGATTACAGGCGCGCGCCACCACACCTGGCTAATTTTTGTATTTATAGTAGAGATGGGGTTCCGCCATGTTGGCCAGGCTGATCTCAAACTCCTGACCTCAGGTGATCCGCCTGCCTCAGCCTCCCAAAGTGCTGGGATTACAGGTGTGAGCCACCACGCCCAGCCCTCATTGGTTTTGTTTGGGGCAGTGGGCAAAAAGAAGCTACTGGCTGTGACAATGGCAGAAACGAATGACTCACTTTGGATGCCTT
>NW_012101554.1:1563470-1564081 GCF_000951045.1 Mandrillus leucophaeus | reverse complement strand
AAGCTGGATTGCAGTGGCTCAATCTCGGCTCACTGCAACCTCCGCCTCCCAGGTTCAAGCGATTCTCCTGCCTCAGCCTCCCAAGTAGCTATGACTACAGGCGCATGCCACCACACCCAGCTAATTTTTCGTATTTTTAGTAGAGACGGGGTTTCACCATGTTAGCCAAGATGGTCTCGATCTCCTGACCTCATGATCCACCCACCTCTGCCTCCCAAAGTGCTGGGATTACAGGCGTGAGCCACCACGCCCAGCCTGCATTGAGTAATTTTAAGTAGATGGATACAATATCTTGGTTCCTACAGACAGATGGTCCTTTGAGAGCTAATCAGCCTGTCATGTACATTAAAAACTGTGAGTCATACTGTCCAGCATGCCTTCAGTATTATACAGATTCAAACATCTATTGATGTGAGAGTCTCCTCCCACATGCCAAACTCTATTATGAAGAACATACTTCTATCTTTTAAAAGAAAGAAGGGCCGGGCATGGTGGCTTACACCTGTAATCCTAGCACTTTGGGAGGCCGAGGCGGGCAGATCACGAGGTCAGAAGATCGAGACCATCCTGGCCAACACAGTGGAACTCCGTCTCTACTAAAAATACAAAAA
>NW_012101554.1:1554425-1561181 GCF_000951045.1 Mandrillus leucophaeus | reverse complement strand
TTTTTTTTCTGTTCTGACATGGAAGCCAAGATAACTACAAGAGGAATTTAGTTTATAGTTACACTTCGAAGCAAGGAAAACTGACCCCCACCCCCCACACCCCCATCCTTGTTCAAAGATCAAAGCTGCATTCATATGGCAAGGTTAAAATTATGGTAGGGGCTTAAGCTTTACTAAAAAATAGGCATAAACAATGACCCCGCTATTGTTTAGCACGCTTTCCTATCAGTTGCCTACTGCCCTAGAGTCATGTAACCAGGGGTTACAAGATTTCCAACTTCCCCAAATACTCCTATAGATAACATCAGTATCGTGAAACCTAAAGACCTGGTCTTTCAGATATTTTTCAGATTTTACATTTTAGTAGATCAAGAGATGCCACCTGGTTCTGAGAACCAGCCTTTTCCTGGGAACTGACTTTACTGCCCAAAGATGTTGTAGATGCCCCTATAACCTCATCTCTAGCCAACCAGTTATTCCAATTCCCCAGTAACCCCCTGCCTATCAAAGTCCCCTTAAGAAACCCTAGCCTCCGAATTCTCAGGGAGACAGGTTTGAGAAATTTCTCACTGTTCTCCTCACTTGGTCAGCCCTGCAATTATTAAACTCTTTCTTTGCCACAAAAACTGCTGCTCTCATTGTTTATTTGTTTGTTTTTTGTTTGCTTGTTTCTTTTTTTTCTCTTGAGAAGGGATCTTGCTCTGTCACCCAAGCTGCTCACTGCAGCCTTGCTTGCAACCCTCCTGGGTTCAAGAATTTGTCCCACTTCAGCCTCCCAAGTAGCTGGGATTACAGGCGCGCGCCACCACACCTGGCTAATTTTTGTATTTATAGTAGAGATGGGGTTCCGCCATGTTGGCCAGGCTGATCTCAAACTCCTGACCTCAGGTGATCCGCCTGCCTCAGCCTCCCAAAGTGCTGGGATTACAGGTGTGAGCCACCACGCCCAGCCCTCATTGGTTTTGTTTGGGGCAGTGGGCAAAAAGAAGCTACTGGCTGTGACAATGGCAGAAACGAATGACTCACTTTGGATGCCTTTATGAACCATTCACATGGTTGTACCATCAATTCTGGGGAGACAGAGCAAGCGAATGATGCACAGAGCTTCTTGGTTCTGTCTCACCAGTGATGACTACCTGAGCAGAGGGGTCTCTACACCCCTCTTTATTCATCATCACTTCAAACATGGTACAGTCAAGTATGCTGACCACCTGTCCCTTACTATCTTACTTGTAGAGTGAGTAGCAGCCTCCTTCCAGTTACCCAAGCTCTAACAGTTTAATTTTTACTTCTCCCTCTTCCTTCATCCCACATCTGCAGGCTCTCTTTAGCTCAACTGTCTTCCCTGTCTCTGTGACCTCAACGCTTCTGCCCCTCCAGGGCCCACAGTCATGATCCAGGCCCTCAGCACTTCTCTGAGCACAGACAGCAGCTGTGAATGATGCCACTTCTGTATGTACACGCCTTCAGTGGCTCACACCTTCCTCCTACACCAGCTGTGTACTGGTACTTACACAGTACCAGTGTGGGTACTTACAATATACGAGTCACTGGTCTAAACCAGTGATATTGGGTACTTACAATATATGAGTCACTGTTCTAAACACTTTACACACATTAACTCACTGAATCTACAGTAGGCTCTCTTATTACACCCCCTTTTTATGGTCAAGGAACCTTAGGAACAGACAGCCTCAGCAAGTTGCCCAAGGTCATACAAATGATGAATGGCAAATGTAGTATTTGTACTTGGCCTTTTTGCCTGCAGAGCCCACTCTCAACTCTGTGGCCTCAGTGCCTCTCTGTCCTCCTCGTCCCGTATCCTAACCATTCCTTCTTCCCAATACCCTGCAACCAATGTGAACGACTACATCCAATCAGGCTAGACTTCTTATTACCCTGAAATGCGCCAAGCCCATTTCTGTCTCTAGGACTTCCTACAGCACTAAAAATGACCTGCCTTCCATTTTGTGCTATCCAAATCTTACCTATTCTTCAAAGCCAAATAAAGTTCCACTTCCTCCACGCAGGTTTCCCTGACTTCTTGAGGTTTTATTTTCTTCCCTCAATTGCTACATCAGTACAGTGTGCCCACACCAACTCAGGACTTCATTTTGTATCTTTTTTGTTTCTCAAATATGGTCATTCATTCAACAAATATATTTTAAGAAGGAAAAAATCCATTAAAAATGTAGACACTGGTCTAGAGGCTGAGGATACAGCTGTAAACAAAATGTATAGGCTTTCATGAGGCCTCCATTTGGGGGAGGGGAAAGGAGACAAGAAATAAACATAGTATCAGCTCTCCAGCAAAAAAAAGTGTTTCACACAGAGAAAACAAGAGTGAGTTCAGCATGTTTAAATAGAAAGAAGGATGGTACACAGTTGTGGGGAAAGGGGAGTAGTGCAAGATAAAAATGTTTGATGATATCAACAAAATTTTATATTATTTTTATATTATTTCCCCCACAAATCTTGGACTAAAGGTAAACACAGTTGTATCATTTCAATACTACCAAACCATTTACAGATGTTAATTAAGGCTGGACCAATGCAGCTACCTCAAAAGAATGCAATTATCTAGCTAATTGAGGACAAGGACATACCTAATCTAAATAATTGGACCCAAAAGGATTGTATTAACTCCGTGGGGTACACTGATAAAATAGGGTAAATAATTATCAAGCTCCTTCCCCTCTGACTATTGTTACATAAACAGCAGGAAAACTATCATGGAAACATTCTCACAATAAATTGCCTGCAAAGTTAAGATCAGTTGCCAGTCACATATCTCTGGCAGAAAAAACTCAACTAACCAATTTAACCAAATATCATGAGCTGAATATGTCTGAGATAACTCCCACTGCAAATAATATCTACAGCCTTTAGCCTGCATTAAAATAGGCTACTGTAGATATGGGGAACTATCAAACTTTTAAGGGATTTTCTGGTTTACATAAAAAGGAATTTCTGATTTATATTACAAAGACTTGCTTCATAGTCTGTATGTATGTGACCACATAAAAGGGAATGACTGACCTGCTGTGCATCATTAACTCAGAATGCAAGGTTGGTCATTTCTCTGCCTAGTCAGGAGATATGCTCGGGGGAAAAACAAGCGAGTAGAGAATCTGACTGCAGAGAAAGAGCGAGAGTGAGCGAGAGTGCAAAAGCTCCCTGCCTTATAACAAATGTGACTTTAAAATGAACTATTAAATCCAGATGTTTCTCTATAATTTGGGGTCTAGACTCCAGACTATGCAGAAAAAAACTGCTGCATTCTTTATGTAGTTGTATGTTGGGAAAAATCAAATTCCTACCTTGAGAGAGTGATCATATCAAAATGTGAAAGTAGAGAGCTTTTGCGTACTCAAAATGCCTCTCACAATTCCATCTAGGTCGACAGCTCAACTCCTCTAGGAGGACTTCTCTGATTAAACTGTGTCATTCAACATCTCCTGCAAACTTGGAGGTCCAGATTATATTCGATTATCCACTGCTTTGCAGTGATTCTCAATTGCTTCATCTTCCTACCGAGACTACCAATTTCTCAAGAGCAACAAAGTTTGACTTCATTCTACAAACATCCACTGCTGACCACCCCAGCGTTGCCCTAGAAGTTCCCAGCAGAGGAGGTCCCACGTACGGGTGGACGATGTGTAAGCTTACAGTTATTAATAGAAACATACTCTAGGGGCAAGTCTACCCAGAATTATCAAGGGGCCGATCCATCTCACTTCTCCTTATGGCCACTTGACCCTTTTACTCCACACCAGTTTCTCCACGCATCAGGCATACGGAACCCACTTTACTCAAGTACGTTACTGCATATCAATCTGTCATGTTAACCAAGTCCCCCAGACAAAAGCCAAGAGAGGCAGCTGTCCTGATATCTCAGGGAAAGGGGAAACAATTACCTGGTTTACCTGAATAACTCAAGAAGTAAAACAGGGCTTAGAATGGAGATTTCAGATTTAGGGGTATTTATAATAATATATTAATGCATGAAAAAAGATGTGCCATGTTCTCATAGAAAAATATTCAAGGAAAACCACTTTGCCTTCAAAATGGTGATAATAATAATATTATTATATAGTAACAATTACAGTTTACAGAGTGCTTTCACATTATTTTTGAATTTCACATAACACTTATGAAACAAGATACACCCAATTATTCCCCTTATATAAACAAAGAAACCAAAGTTTAAAAAAAGTAACATGAAACACCCACAATAATGCAATAAGCCCAGCACCAAACCTAAGCTTAAGCTCACTGTCCAGACTCTTAAGTTCAGCACCCTTTCCACAATCTCTTTGGACATTTTTTTTTCTGAAAAGTTGAAGTATGGCTACTGAATTCTAAGACTCCTAGGACATATCGGAAGTTGTGCACTGTAAATAGCTAGAAGAGAAGGACAACATCTCTTTAACATGTTTCGTATTGCTCAGGTTCAGGCCTCTAAGTGTGTAGCTTGGTCAACAGTGTAATTGACACGGATGCCCAAGCTCAGGACTGGAAGAGATTTTCAGTTCCTTTGCATGGTGGTTTATTTTTCTTTACATCTCTCATCCTGATATATTTCCTCTCTGAACCTAAACTCCTACCACCAACTGACAACATTTCAAAATAACAATGACCAAATCCCAAAGTCGGCTAGGTGGACTCACAGGCAGGGAAATGTTTGGGAATGGCTTCTCCAAGACAACAGCAGATCCATCAAAGAGGTGATGCAATAACTCCCTGCTCATCATGTTGTCTCCTGCATGATCTGAGTCTGCATTCCCTATCCTTCTCTCCTCTGAACAAAAAGTAATTTTTGGCCAAGAGCACGCTGGAGGAGAGAATAGCATGCTCTCACATGCACTGTCCCTCAGAAACAAAAGTGAGACTGCTCCTCAAACTACTCTTTCAGTAGTTTTTTTTTTTTTCAATATGACTTCCCTTTAGGTGATAAGGGATGTGCTCCCAGGTGGAAACAAAAGTCAATCAAATATTCACAAAGAGAATCGTATTTCCCCAAGAAATCGTATTTTCCCCCCCAAATTTGATTTTCACATTAACATTTTAGAGCTAGCTCATCATACCTTACTATCTTTCTATTATTATTATTATTATTTTAGATGGAGCAGAGTTTCACTCTTGTTGCCCAGGCTGGAGTGCAATGGTGTGATCTGGGATCACTGCAACCTCCACCTCCCAGGTTCAAGCAATTCTCGTGCCTCAGCCTCCCAAGTAGCTGGGATTACAGGCAGGCGCCACCACATCCGGCTAATTTTGTATTTTTAGTAGAGACTGGGTTTCACCATGTTGGTCAGGCTGGTCTCGAATTCCTGACCTCAGGTGATCCACCCACCCCGGCCTCCCAAAGTGCTGGGATTACAGGCATGAGTCACTGCGCCTGGTCCATCATTCTGATTTTCATTTGGCAATGGTAGCCCCTCTCCATCCCTAAAACTGACAAGCAGTTCATTAATAAATCAAAATGTACATGCATGAAACTAGCCTCGTTTTAAGGGAAATCTGTTACAAATCCTTCCTACAATTTTTTTTAATGTGGATAATTTTTCTTAACCTTTTTTAAAGTAGGCTGTACATGCAGTGGATGGCATAGGGCCACAGTACCTAGTGGACTGAGACACAATTTGAGTGCAGGGTGTAGCCTTGACACTGTTTCATACACGCAGAGCTTTCTGGCCACAGGCAGGTTTGAAGCCAGTCTGCCCTCATTAGCATAAGGCGCTAAGCTAACCTTCCCCACTGTTACATGTATCTAAAAAATTCGCTCTCCTGTGGCTCTCTGCATTATCACCAGGACAGGATTTAATTCAAGATGGTAACGGTTAACTCTAAGTCATAAACTTTTCAACAAATCGCTACCTGGGTTCATTCATATCTCTAGGACTAGAATTGCACATATGGTTAGCCCTTTCTCTTGAAGCGGAATATTCCCGGTGTGTGGCAACAACGGCAGCCAAGGAGGAAACACAAACTTGGCCAAGTACTGAGCAGATTGCCACATCCGATTTCATTATGTGAAAGTCAAAATAAACTGTAAAATAAATAAATAAGTCTTGAGTCTAAAACTACATTTTTTACCGGCGTCTGGGTTAAGGGATGCGACAGGCCCAAGGTTACAAAGCCATTGCCAGGGCCTCCACAGCCGCCTAGGAAATACTGCAGCCTCCGACTGCTGTTTGCATTTGCTGGTTAGGCCAGGATGTGGCATCAGATTTATTTCAATTGGAGGAGATAGGAGCTCTTTATCCAAAAGGACACTGAAATAGGTCAGCAGCTATTACTCAAAACAGATCCAGGCTACCTTAAATCCGGAGACAAAAGCAGGGTGAAATAGAAGGGTGAGTTTTGGAAAAAGTCACTTGACACAAAGCCTCGCTGGCCTGGGGAAGCTAGAAGACCTTGCCTGCCAATCAACAAAATGAAGTGGTATAAAAAGAAGTTTCGATTTGTGTGTGTGTTTGTCTGTGAGTTTTTAATGAAAAGTATCTTTAATCTGTTAATAATAAAGCTCTGTCTCACATATGTAAAACATCCTTACTGCTGCAGCTTCTCAGAGGAATCCTAAGAGCAGCCCAGCCGGTCTTAGGCATCGCGGCAGACACGGATGCGTTTTTGCAGCTCTGTTTCCAGTTCTCCCTAACCCCATTCCCACTCCCCGCTTTCTGCCCCACCACCACTGCCCGAAAAGTCCTGTCTTGCTCTGCTGCACTTTTCCAGGTGCAGCGCCTGGGTTCC
>NW_012101554.1:1539205-1550075 GCF_000951045.1 Mandrillus leucophaeus | reverse complement strand
CATTTTAAATTCACTTAATATTTGTAAGGAGCCTAGCCTGTGCCAAGTCCTTTGTTAAGTTCCAGGGTTACAAACATGTGGGAGACAGTCTAACCAGGCAGATAGATTATAACAAATTAATTACGATATAGCAGGAATGTTAACGGAGGAATACAGCTGCCATAGAGTCCCAGAGGATGCTGAGATGCTGGTTAAAAGACTTGCCTAAGGCCAGGCACGGTGGCTTACACCTGTAAACCCAGCACTTTGGGAGGCCGAGGCAGGCAGATCATGAGGTCAGGAGTTCGAGACCAGCCTAACATGGTGAAACCCTGTCTCTACTAAAAATACAAAGATTAGCCAGGTGTGGTGGCACATGCCTGTAATCCCAGCTAATCAAGAGATTGAGGCAGGAGAATCGCTTGAACCTGGGAGGTGGAGGTTGCAGTGGGCCGAGATGGCGCCACTGCACTCCAGCCTGGGTGACAGAGCGAGACTCTGTCTCAAAAAAACAAGCAAACAAACAAACAAACAGGCTTTCCTAAAACCATACTGTTGTGTTTACATAAAAATTTGAACCAGAATCAAGGACTTGGCAGATTTTTTAACATGACCTTTGAGGCAATGGTGGGTTCTATCATTCAGGATGCAAAATATACAGCATTCTCCATTTGAAAATTAACTATGTTAGCCATGTGCTGAGAGGTTAATTAATTCTTGGATAAATAAAGGCATTTTTAGTTGCCTTCTAGAAGTACTGCTTCTCTACCTTGGCCTGTGCTGTCTTGGTTCAGTGTCCATCCAATACAAATCCAGAATTGGGGAAAGGGGACTATCAAGTAGCCAAAAGATATACTCCTGCTTATTTCTGTGCTGACACTAGACTCCAGCCTTAGGACACTTGTAAGAGACAGAGAACGGACCTTGACACCTAGAAACTGGCCTAGAAGCTGTGATACTCAATAGCTGGACCTTTGCATTCTCCTGTTAAACACAGCTGTATAGAACACCAATATCGCACAAGGCCACTCTATGAATTATGAAATGAGACCAAAAACCAAGGCCATTCAGTAATCATGTCTAAGTGCTGACAAAAACAAGGTCATTGTGCAAACCCCCAAAACACCAAACATCTCCCCATCCTGCCTGATACGATTGTCTGCTGCTGCTTTACCAGTTATGGTTTTAGCCCTGTTCTAGTCTTCCTGCCTAGAGATGAGGTTCATTAAGAATCTCTAATCATAGAATTATCCCTGCTTTCTGACAATATCCAGTGTAGAAAAAAAAAAAAAAAAAAAAATCCTGCTTCCTTAAATCCCAACCAAAATTACCTATTATGAACCTAAATCCTATAAATTCTTTTCTAACACTCACTTACTGAGATACCTCATGGTTCCTCGTGGTGTGCATTCTGCGTTACAATGTTACAGATTATGTGATCTATCGATTATTTCAACAAGCATTATTGAGTATCACCTTAAGAGCTCCAGCCACGAGAAATTACCTGTTGGGTACAATGTACACTGTTTGGGTAACGGGTACACTGTTTGGGTGACGGTTACACTAAAAGGCCAGACTTCACCACAACCCAATATACCTGTGTAGCAAAAATGCACTTGTACCCCCAATCTATTTATAAGTGCCAGCCACTCTTCTAAATGTTTGAGAGACAGCAGTGAACAAGACAGAGAGGAAAAATCAAGTGGGAGGAGATACATCAAAACAAATACAATGAGATAATTTTAGATACAAGTGCAACGGGAAAAAAATAAGTCACTGGAATAGGAGACCGGGGTAGAGGGAGAGGTGCTATTCTAGATATAAGGTTGGTGCAAATGTAATCACAATTTTTGCAATTACTTTTAATGGCAAAAACTGCAATTACTTTTGCACTAACCTAATAGGATGGTCACAGAAGGCCCTCTGAAGAAAGGATATTTTCGTGGAGGTCTGGTTGATGTAAAGAAATCAGATATTGGCCAGGCGCAGTGGCTCACACGTGTAATCCCAGCACTTTGGGAGGCCAAGAATGGCGGACTACAAGGTCAGGAGATCGAGACCATCCTGGCTAATATGGTGAAACCCCGTCTCTACTAAAAATACAAAAAAAATGCCAGGCGTGGTGGCAGGCGCCTGTAGAGAGAACGGACCTTGACACCTAGAAACTGGCCTAGAAGCTGTGATACTCAATAGCTGGACCTTTGCATTCTCCTGTTAAACACAGCTGTATAGAACACCAATATCGCACAAGGCCACTCTATGAATTATGAAATGAGACCAAAAACCAAGGCCATTCAGTAATCATGTCTAAGTGCTGACAAAAACAAGGTCATTGTGCAAACCCCCAAAACACCAAACATCTCCCCATCCTGCCTGATACGATTGTCTGCTGCTGCTTTACCAGTTATGGTTTTAGCCCTGTTCTAGTCTTCCTGCCTAGAGATGAGGTTCATTAAGAATCTCTAATCATAGAATTATCCCTGCTTTCTGACAATATCCAGTGTAGAAAAAAAAAAAAAAAAAAAATCCTGCTTCCTTAAATCCCAACCAAAATTACCTATTATGAACCTAAATCCTATAAATTCTTTTCTAACACTCACTTACTGAGATACCTCATGGTTCCTCGTGGTGTGCATTCTGCGTTACAATGTTACAGATTATGTGATCTATCGATTATTTCAACAAGCATTATTGAGTATCACCTTAAGAGCTCCAGCCACGAGAAATTACCTGTTGGGTACAATGTACACTGTTTGGGTAACGGGTACACTGTTTGGGTGACGGTTACACTAAAAGGCCAGACTTCACCACAACCCAATATACCTGTGTAGCAAAAATGCACTTGTACCCCCAATCTATTTATAAGTGCCAGCCACTCTTCTAAATGTTTGAGAGACAGCAGTGAACAAGACAGAGAGGAAAAATCAAGTGGGAGGAGATACATCAAAACAAATACAATGAGATAATTTTAGATACAAGTGCAACGGGAAAAAAATAAGTCACTGGAATAGGAGACCGGGGTAGAGGGAGAGGTGCTATTCTAGATATAAGGTTGGTGCAAATGTAATCACAATTTTTGCAATTACTTTTAATGGCAAAAACTGCAATTACTTTTGCACTAACCTAATAGGATGGTCACAGAAGGCCCTCTGAAGAAAGGATATTTTCGTGGAGGTCTGGTTGATGTAAAGAAATCAGATATTGGCCAGGCGCAGTGGCTCACACGTGTAATCCCAGCACTTTGGGAGGCCAAGAATGGCGGACTACAAGGTCAGGAGATCGAGACCATCCTGGCTAATATGGTGAAACCCCGTCTCTACTAAAAATACAAAAAAATTGCCAGGCGTGGTGGCAGGCGCCTGTAGTCCCAGCTACTGCAGAGGCTGAGGCAGGAAAATGGCATGAACCCTGAAGGCGGAGCTTGCAGTGAGCCGAGATTGCGCCACTGCACTCCAGCCTGGGTGAAGAGTGAGACTCTGTCTCAAAAAAAAAAAAAAAGAAAGAAAGAAAGAAAAAAAAGAAATCAGACATGAGAAGATCCAAGGAAAGAGGATTCCAGGCAAAGAGAATGACAAGAACAGGAGCCCTGAGACAGGAATGTGCTGGGTGTGTTTCATAAACAGGAGGAGAAAATAATAAAGCCGGAATTTAAAGGCCGATCTGTGGAGTAGAGATGGGGAGGGTGCGGATTTCAGAGAGGGAGGTCAGAACATACACCTTGGAAAGGAGTTAAAATTTTATTCAAAGGGCAAGCAAGGTCATTTGGTGAGACAGAGTATGAAAAGTTCCTAGTAAAATGTCAGGCATATAGTAAGTACACAATAAATGTTAGTCCTCTTCCTAATGTGGAATGAAATAGCAAGTCTATGCCCCCTTTTTCCTTTTTAGGAATTTTATTTTATAGACAACAGTTAATTGCATGTCAATGTTTTTAAAAACAACTAGTCAAAAGAAAATCATTAATACATGCCTCATTTCCTGAGTGGTCAATTTTAGCTTCTTTCCCTGTGTCAGTTAGATCACACCACTTAGCTGTTGTTTTCATTCTTCCAACCAGAACTGATCTGGCGTGAAGAAGAGAGAAGAGGTGTATGAGTAATATTCTTCTGACAAGAAAAAGAAAGCAAGAGGTAGGAGAATATAAACCTGAGTAAGTCCAAGTTTTCATGATTTTTCTTCCTATAAAGGGCTCCCTACAAAATGTTTGGCAGCCTAGATTTTCTTTTTGCTTTTCTCTTTTTCCTTGTTGACATGCTGCAGGATGGCTGCCTCAGCACCCGGTAGCAAGTTCATACATAACCATACCCACCAACAGAAAAGAGAAAAAAGGCTCTTCCCCACACTGTGTCACTTTTTAAAAAAAAAAAAAAAACAGAGTTTCGCTCTTGTTACCCAGGCAGGCTGGAGTGCAGTGGCGGGATCTCGGCTTACTGCAACCTCTGCCTCCCGGTTTCAAGTGATTCTCCTGCCTCAGCCTCTCCAGTAGCTGGGATTACAGGTACGTGCCACGCCCGGCTAATGTTGTATTTTTAGTAGAGATGGGGTTTCACCATGTTGGCCAGGGTGGTCTTGAACTCCTGACCTCAGGTGATCCACTCGCCTCGGCCTCCCAAAGTGCTGGGATTACAGGCGTCAGCCATTGTGCCCAGCCTATGTCACTTTTAAATCCAGGTGGCACCCAGAACACTTCCTCTCCCATTGCATTAACCAAGATTTCATTGGCCTTTTCTTGATCCAGTTACTGGAAATTGGCTTATAATTGGCTCTAGTAAGTTACAGTTTACCCCTGAGTCATGATAGAAGTACAGGATAGACACCTGAAAAAATTGGGGCTCTGCTGGTAAGAAAAGGAGGGTAACGAATAACTGTTTAATCATTAGTTGTGTATCCAAAGTTGTCAGAATCAAAATGGAATCACTTTATTAAAACCCTGACAAATAGAGGCTGGGAAGGCCATGAAGGAAATGTTCCCACGTACATATGGCTGATTACAAAAACAGCTAGAAAATAATGCAAAACTCACAATCTTTTTTTTTTTTTTTCTGAGATAGAGTTTCATTCTTCTCGCCCAGGCTGGAGTACAATGGCGCGATCTCACCTCACTACAACCTCTGCCTCCTGGGTTCAAGAGATTCTCCTGCCTCAGCCTCCCGAGTAGCTGGGATCACAGGCGTGTGCCACCATGCCCAGCTAATTTTTGTATTTTTAGCAGAGACGGGGTTTCACCATGTTATTCAGGCTGGTCTCCAACTCCTGACCACTATTTGTAAGGCAATGTGCTGGGTGCTACAGAATTTTTAAAGAAGAGTTAGATCGGATGAATGGCTTCAAGGAATCTCTAATCCAGTAAGGGAAAAATGACATGTATGACACAAGCAACCATAAAACAGTCAGTCTGTGATGAATGCATTAAGATGGTATTTTAGCTACTGTTACAATATTGCTAACAATCCATCCCAATATTTGGTAACTTACAACAACAAGTATTTATTCTCATGCTCACAGATCTGCAGGTGGATCAACTGGGGGTCAATTCATCTGGGCTGGGCTCAGCTGGGTGGCTCTGCTTTGGACTGAGGTTGGCTGGGCTTGGATCCTAGCTCTGAGTGGTTTGTTCTGGGGCTGAAGACACAGTGGCTACGCAGGGCATGTTCTTCTCGCCCTTGCATGATCTTGCATGTTCAGAATGCAAGATCCAAGCCAAACTGCGACAACATATTTAAGGCTCTTATTACACCTGCTGTTTCATTAACCAAAGCAAGTCACTTGGCCAAGCCTAACATCACCGGTTTAGGGAATTGTACTTTGTCCACAGTGGAGGAGGGAAAGGAGTAAATATTGGTTGAACAATAATTCGAATTATCACAGAGGAATACAAAGTGCTTTAAGTGCTTTAGGACAGAGATTAGCAAACTATGGCCTACAGGGAAATTTGACCCACCATTTGTTTTTGAAAACAATGTTTTATTGGAAACCAGCCACATCTGCTCGTTTACATACTATCTATTTCTGTTTCTATATTACAGCAGCAGAGTTGAGTAGCTACAACAGTCCCTATATGACCAACAAAACCAAAAATATTCACTATCTGGCCCTTTACAGAAAAGTTTGCTGATCCTGCTTAAGGAAATACAAGAAGGAAACAGTCTGACAACACAGAGGTTCCATATCCATACCCGTGCACATGCACCCTAAGGACAGCCTACCCCCTGCTACTCTCCAGACCCTCTTCTAACACATTTAGCAGGGGAAATAGACATACAAACATTTATTTTCCTGCTGACATGAACTATGTCATCCTATCTTAAAAGGCAAAAATGACTCTAGCTAGTTTGGGGTTTTAATAACATAAGTGTCCTCCATTATGTATCAGTCAGGATACTTGGGATGCAAACAACAGAAACTGACTCTGGCTGATGTAACCAGGAAAGGGAGTAACTGTAAGACTGTTGGGTGGTCCACAGACTTGATAGGAAGGTTCGGGAACCAGACCTGTGATGCCATCAAGAAGCCAGGGAGGTTGGTCAAAAGGAACACACAGCTAGCATGCACTGTGCCTGTCCCCCAGTGCCACACTACTGCCACTGCCTCTACCCCACACTGCTGCTGTCACAAACCCAGCCCCACCTTCACCTAACCATGCGCCTCTCTCTTGAGGTTCAAAGTCCCAGAAGGAAAGGTCCGAGGTCAAATGCTGTATGGGGTCAGACAGAGTTGCTGTCCTCTCTTTAGTTGAGAGAGGGATGGAGGAACTCTGCCTTCCATTGTGACCTAAACACTAACCCCAACCAATTTTTCCAGTAGTTGCAAGAAACTTCATTTTCTGAATAGTTTTAAAAGGTAGTTATCCAGTCCAATGTGTGTAATATTTGATTTAAGAACATTGAATCCAGTGCTTTTACTTGCAAGTGAGGAAAACAGAGGCCCAAAGAGGTCTGGCTCACAGTTCTTTTATGAGTTCTTAGAGCAAGAACTTAAACTCATGGCTTATTGTTTCTTGTCCAGCTCTCTGGATAGTTCTGGCCCTTTCATCCTGAAAGAGAGAACAGAGCAATGTCACTCCCTGCCTATCCTCCTCCCTTGCAGATAGTATTCTTCCTTTGGAGGAATGAAAGGTTGAGGTTTGTGGGTGGATCTCTGGGCCTCAAGTAACCACGAGACTTGAGAGGCAGCTCTGGCCCTGGAAACCTAGAGAGCTGGCTGAGGGGTCCAGAGGAGCTGGCTGGGGAGGCAGGTACTTAGCAGGCAGCACCCACCGTAGGTAAGAACCAAGGACAATCATGGTTTTCTCCTGGCTCCTGGCTCCTGGCTCCTGGCTGCAAGCACATCTCCCTGGAGCCGAAGCCTGTCCTCAGTGGCTGCCGTGTTCCCCACCGGCCCCCACACTGATCCCTGGCTTCCAGGGCATTGAGACCTCTCTGGTTCCCTAGTTCCCTCCCTTTCTCCCTCAGGTCAGCCGAGAGCTTCTAAAAGAAACTTTACTAGGGAACTGGAAGACAATGGCACCCACAGTGCTAAGCCTTCAGCATAGAGAAGGGTAAATTTACACGGCTACCAGCTGACTAGACCAGATTACCAGGCACCAAAGAATGCCGGTTCCCAGGCAGTGGCCGGTTTGCTCCTGCTCCTCCTCTGAAAGCCTCTCTGCTTGGCAGGAGTAGCTCAAACAGGAAGCCCAGCTCCTTCCGCAGCGCTGATCCAGCAGAGGGGCATGCCCAGGAGACTTCTTCCATGTCCCCTTCCTGCCTGTGAACCCACTGACTCTTTGGATGAAATGTGGTGTAGGCAAAGCAGAAATGGGTTGGCTTATGTAACTGAAAAGTACAGAAGCAAGGATGCCTTCAGTTGTGCTTAGACAAGATATGAAAGCCATCGGGACTTGGTTTGGCTCCATTTCTAGGCTCAGCCTCACTCTCAGGTCCCACGTGGCACCTCCTGGTAGCATCAGGCTCTCCACCTTGCGGTGGTAAGACAGCCACAGCAGCTCCTCATGTGATCTTAAGTTCAAGGCCAACAGGAAAGACCATGCATCAGTTCCTGTCGTCCCTGCTAAATACCTGACAGGACTTCTGATTGAGCCTGATTTCCTTACATGCCTATCCCTGAACCAGTCACTGAGGATGAGAGGATGTGGCAATATGGCCAGGCTTGCTCCATCAGCCTTCCACCCAGACTTCCTGGACTAAGAGTGAGGCAGGGAAGAGCAGTATCCAAGCAAGCACCCTTTCCCTTTCCATGCCTTGCACTAAAGAGCAGCTTTCAGAATGTAAACTGACCACATCACCACCCCTCCTTTTCCTTGGACTCTTCAATAGCTTCCCATTGGTCTTATGATAAAAATACAAGTCTTTCACTGAGCCTACAAACCCCTGCTTGGTCTGACTTCTGTCTGCCTCTCCTACTTCTACTTCTTTCAGCTCCTGCACTCCTTTCATCACCTTCTTTCAGCTCCTTGGACTGCTGGTCCCTCCCCACTACTGGGCCTTTGCAGAAGCTGTTCCCTCTACCTAGAACACCCTTCCCTCTCCTCTTTGCCTAATTAATTTCTGCTTAGCCTTCAGGCTTTACTCAAGTGTTGCTTCTTCACTGAGCCTTGTCTCAACCTCCCTGATGAGGTTAAATTTCCCTATTAGAGAACCTGTTGATCCTCAAAGCAGTTGTCACAGTTGCACTTTCATGTTTGTATATGATTCTGAGATGTGCTTCTCTCTCTCCCTCTAGACTATCCCTCATTAGGGCAGAGATCAGGCCTGCTTTTGCTTCATTGTTGTTTGTCAACCTCAAATAATCAAAAGGGTCAGAATCTAGTTTCTTTGTTGGCCTTTTTATTTTTAGAGACAGGTTCTCACTCTGTCACCCAGGCTGGAGTGCAACGGCACAATCGTAACTCACTGCAGCCTCAAACTCCTGGGATCCTCCCGTGTCAGCCTCCCAAGTAGCTAAGACTGCAGGTGTATTCCTCCATGCCTGGGTAATTTTTTTTGGTTTTTTGGTGTTTTGGTTTTTTTTTTTCCCCCCCTTTTTTGTAGAGACGGAGGACTCATTATGTTGTCCAGGTTGGTCTCGAATTCCTGGCCTCAAGTGATCCTCCCACCTCAGCCTCCTAAAGTGCTGGGACTGCAGGTATGAGCCACCATGCCCAGCCAGAAGCAAGTTTGAAGAGAGTTGAATTGAAGTGCAAAAGTTGAAGATGGCCACTTGGGAAGCACAGATTCCAAAGAATGGAAGTCAGTATTCTGAAGTGTAGAAGTTTGGGACTGTTTACATAGACAAGGTTTAGGGAAGCTTAGCAGAATTCCAACATTTTTCTATATAAGGCCGAATGCAGAATTGCAATGGTCTGATTAGTCAAGGTGGTCTTTTCCTTTCAGGAAAGGTACATTTAACATTCCACACTGAAGATGTAACAGTCATGGACTCTTTTGTACCATCTGGTCTGAGTTAGGTACAAGAGAAAAATGTAGGGACTTAATCTGCAACAAAGGTCAGTGATTGGAAGGGAAGGAGTTCTGGTCTCTGGTCTCTTCTAATCATTTACAGAACAAGAACAATGCAGAAGAGAATTAATCTATAATGTAAGAAGCGTAAGTTGCAAACATGCTACATGACTCAGTTTCCAGGGTTTAACTTCCCCCTTGGCAAAATACATTTAAAGGGTCCTGAAATTTTCTTTTCTTTTGCAATTACAGCACCTTCATTGTCCAAGTGTATTGGCAAATCATGGAGATCCGTCAAACCTTTATACTAGGATCTCAAAAATGTGGCTAACACAGCCAGAATGTCAATATCACGTCTAAGTTTAGTTGCTAATTGACCTGTCGAATGGCCTTGTTGCCATGACTAACTAAACAATACACATGAATGGTTAAGATTAAATTGCTTGGAAAAGAGGAAGGGAACTGGAAGGTGAAAAGGAGACATTTAATCATTATCTAAAGCAAAAGGAATTTGGACTTCTGCACCTGGAACCTGGACTCAAAAGGGATTTCTAAAGGAAGTGATTTTCAAATCCAGGCTCCTTTAGTAGAGAAGAATGTTCCAGGATTGAGAGAGATAATGAGGACATCATTTTCTGATTTTAAATGCTACAACAGATTTTTTAAAAAAGATTAATTAAACTACTACAGCGTTTTGTAGCTTGAAGATATTGTGGTGTAATTTCGGATAATGTCTCAGGCTGGAAATGTCCTAGATTGAGGCTGCATTCTGAATCCCCATTTCTTGCAGATTCAATCCACCCACCTTGAGTTTCTCCACCTTCACCAACCGGCTGCTGCTAACCCCATCATGAATCAGACTTCTCCCTGTGTTTAATTCAGCAGAAATTTCATTTTCTAAATGCCTTAGTGATGACCCTGGTAAACACTCACATCATGTTTAAGATAGAACAGGGCAGGAAATTGAAGGCTTATGACTTTGGAGCCAGACAGACATGGAGTCAACTCCCTGCCCTGCCATTTATAGCTAAATAATCTAAAAGCTCCTAACCTCTTTAAGCCCAGGGGATGGACATAGTCTATACAGCAGACAGAACACAGACTCTGCAGCTATAATGCCTGGGTCCAAATCCTAATTTCACTTAAGCCCAGGGGATGGAGAGTCTATACAGCAGACAGAACGCAGACTCCAGCCATGGTGCCTGGGTCCAAATCCTAACTTCACCACCACTTACAAGCAAGTTACTTTATCACTGTGTATCTGTTTCTGTCTTTTCTTTTTTCTCTTTTCTTCTTTCTTTCTTTTTCTTTTCTTTTCTTTTGTCTCTTTCTTTCTTTTTTTCTTCCTTCCTTCCCTCATTCCTTCCTTTCTCTTTCTTTCTCTTTCCCTTCCTCTCCTTCCTCCCTTCTTTCCTTCCTTCTTCCTTCCTTCCTCTCTTTCTTCTTCCTTCCTT
>NW_012101554.1:1521026-1539155 GCF_000951045.1 Mandrillus leucophaeus | reverse complement strand
CTTCTTCCTTCCTTCCTCTCTTTCTTCTTCCTTCCTTTCTCTCTTTCTTCTTCCTTCCTTCCTCTCTTTCTTCTTCCTTCCTTTCTCCTTCCTTCTTTCTTTTCTTTTCTTTTCTTTTCCTCACAGGGTCTTCCTGTGTTGCCCAGGCTGCAGTGTGCTCAGCTCACTGGGCTCAAGCCATCCTCCCACCTCAGTTCTGAGGAGCAGAGACTACAGGCATGCACCACCACACCTAGCTAATTTTTGTGTTTTTAATGTAGATGGAGGTCTCACTATATTGCCCAGGCTGGTCTCAAACTCCTAGGCTCAAGTGATCCTCCCACTTCAACCTCCCAAAATGCCAGGATTACAGATGAAAGCCACTGCTCCCAGCCTCTCAGTTTCTTTATTTGTAAAAAAGGAAAATAATAATATGATCATCCCTCAGTATTTGCAAGGAATTGGTTGCAGGAACCACCCCTAGGCCTTCCCCATGTACCTAAATCCACACATACTCAAGTCCCACAGTCTGCCCTGCAGAATCTGCTTGTATGAGTTTTGCATCCCTTGAATACTGTATTTTCCGTTGGGGCTGGGTCGAAAACAATCCGCATATCAGAGGACCTGAGCAGTTCAAGCCTGTGTTGTTCAGGATCATAAAAGGGTTGATATGAGAATTAAATGGGTTAATATAAGCCAATCACTTCAGTGTCAAGCACGTTAGGCACCAGGCGACAGTTTTAGTATAGTAGTAGTCCTGTTATTGTCATTATCATCTAAGTTTTGTATGGGAATTAAATGAGATCATAAAGCACCTCACAAACAGTTAGGATTCAATCAATGGTAGTAATTATATATGCACAACTTCAGAAGACATGAAAGCAGAGGATGCTTATTCTCATTTATTTAACAATAAATATTTTTAGTGAGTCATTATAAAATGCTGGATTCTGTGCCAGCTGCCAGCCATAGGGAGATGCAGACAGGAGCCCAATCCTCAACAAACCCTCAGGCTGGCAGGGAAACAAACGTGCCCTAAGATGTTTCAGGCTCTGTGATCCAGGTTTATGTTGGATTCAATGGAGGCCCATGGGATGGGTAGGTGGCCAGGCCATGAGGATCATGGAGGGCTCCCTAAAGGAAGTGACGCTTGAGCTGAATCTTTAGATATGAGTAGTGCTAGTCAGATGGAGACAACAAGGAAGGCATTCAGGAGAGGAAGCAGCCATACCCCACGCTGATGCCAAGTGGTCTTTCTGCCTTAACAAGTCTGATCACATCATTCTACTTTATGTCCGATCTCGGCTTCCCAAGAAGATAAAGGTGAGGCTTTCCAGCAGACGTTCAAAGCCTTGTCCCAACTCAACCCTAACCTCTGGCCTTGTCCCCACCCGACCCATCTCCGGCCACTCCTCATCATGAGCACTGTGTTCTAAGCTCACCACATGGGCTCCCACCACCATACCTTTGCTCACGCAGGTGTTCCCGCCAAGCATGCTTTCCTCCCCAGCACCTTTATACTCTGCCTTCAAGGCCCATCAAGTGCTGCCTTTTAAACAAGGCTTCTATATGCCTGAGAATAATTAATTCTTCTTCCCTCCATACCTTAGGTACATTTCTTACCAAATATCATTATATCTTGTTTAGATCCCCCTGTACCCCACCAACTAAAATATAAACTCCACAAGATCAGGGTTTTACTTGACTTTGCATTCCCAGAGCTCAACCAAACACGTGGTAAGCATGGGTAACCTCCCATCGACTTGAGCTATTATTTCTCTGATGGATGCTGAGCAAATGTTCATTGAGTCAGGAAGTCAGTACAAGTAGAACTTGTTTGAGGAAGGAGTCAATAAACCAGATCAGAAATTGTTCAAAGCAATTTTGTGCAGCATTTCCTGACTTCCTCTCTCCGTAGTTTCCTGAATACAGGCTTTCAAAATGTACAGCCAATAAGAAAAAAGTAATTGGAACAAATTACTTTGTTCCAATTGGAGTCCCACATCCCCTTGAAACACATAGTCCTGGTATATGGGCTTCTCTTGCCATCCAGTGAGCACTCGTTGGCCATTAGAGATTGTGACCTAGATTTCCCTGCACAATAAATCAGAAGCAATTTCTACCTATTGGCACGGAATGAAATTCTTATTCTCCATAGCATAGCTCCCCACAGTGAATGGTGCTAAGAGCTTCTTCAGTGTCACCGGGAATGAACCACACCTACTAGGAGAAGGCCTGTGACAGCAAAAGTAGGATAAGGCCAAGCAATAGCTCTACATTACAAAGCCCCAGGGGCACCATTCAGATTTTATTTTACATACATGCCACCCTGGGAGCATGTGGAGTACAGTGAAAATGTACCCCTTGAACTTATGCAACACAGAAACACTGGTCTGGTGAAACTGGTTCAGTAGTTCTCAGCTTTTAAGAAGCATCAGAATTAGATGAGTTTCTTAATAAAAGTGCATTCCTAGGCCTCAGCCTCAGAGAGTCACATTTAGTAACTTTGATATGGGCCTACAAATCTGCATCTTAAATTAGGACACCCACAGGTGATACACATGCAAGTCTCCTTGGGATCATTTGCTGATCAACACTGACCTAGCAAGTACATTGTTATAGGAATACTATGATATTGGAACCAGCCCCCAATAATTCAGCATAGGTTCTTTTCTATTCTCCCTAAGTGTCGGCCAATATGAGAAATAAAGGGAAAGAGAAATTTTAAAGCTGGGTGTCTGGGGGAGACATCACATGGCAGCAGGTTCCTCAAGCCGCAAAACCAGCAAGTTTTTATTAGTGATTTTCAAAGGGGAGGGAGTGTACGAATAGGGTGTGGGTCACAGAGATCACATGCTTCACAAGGCAATAAAATATCACAAGGCAAATGGGGGCAGAGTGAGATCACAGGACCGGGCCAAAATTCAAATTGCTAATGAAGTTTTGGGCACACATTGTCATTGATAACATCTTATCAGGAGACAGGGTTTGAGAGCAGACAACCGGTCTGACTAAAATTTACTAGGCAGGAATTTCCTTGTCCTAATAGGCCTGGGAGTGCTGTGGGAGACTGGGGCTTATTTCATCCCTTATCTGCAACCATATAAGACAGACATTCCTACAGCGGCCATTTTAGAGACCTCCCCCTAGGAACACATTGTCTTTCTCAGGGCTGTTTCAGAAGAGAAATATGGCTCTGTTCCACCTGGCTCTCAGGCAGTCAGACCTGATGGTTATCTCCCTTGTTCCCTGAACATCGCTGTCATCCTGTTCTTTTTTCAAGGTGCCCAGATTTCATATTGTTTAAACATACATGCTTTACAAACAATTTGTGCAGGTAACGCAATCATCACAGGGTCCTGAGGCTACATACATCCTCAGCTTATGAAGATGATGGGATTAAGAGGTTAAAGTAAAGACAGACATAGGAAATCACAAGAGTATTGATTGGGGAAGTGATAAATGTCCATAAAATCTTCGTAACTTATGTTCAGAGACTGCAGTAAAGACAGGCGTAAGAAATTATAAAAGTATTAATTTGGGGAACTAATACATATCCATGAAATCTTCACAATTTATGTTCTTCTTCCAGTCCCTCCATTCGGGGTCCCTTCACAATTTATGGCTTCAGCCAATCCCTCCATTTGGGGTTCCTGACTTCCTGCAACATCTCTCCCTTTCTTTTTATATAAATGTGCCATGGAGATGAAGGCTTGTTCGTTCTCTTGATTTTGATGCAGGATTCTTTGACTGGTCCAGCACACTAAAGACAAGCCAATTAGACAGAGAAACATAATTCCAAAATTTACTACAGTGGAGCCCCCAATAGACTTAATCCAAGTCGTGGGGTTTAGTCCAGAAAGATTTTCTGCCACCTGATCTAACGCCTCAGCTCCAGGCACAATGGATAAATGAGCTTGAGAGGCTTCAAGAATTTGTTTCTTTAATTTAGTTACATCCAATGATAAATTATCTTCCCTACCTAGAAGGTGTCCTTTGACCATTTCCCATGAATGATCAGTTTCATTATAGGAATACGGCAGAAATCAGAGGTATTCCAGTCGCACTGCATTTGCATGCAATGTTCGAGACTCATTAGCCAATCCCCAAGCCAAATAACAGACTGTCTTAAATCATTAATTTGATTAGCCAATTTTTGATCAATGCCTTGTTGAGAATTACACATTTGAGTGGAACTGGCTTGCCAATCACTAACAAAATGAGCCGTTTGAATAGATTGGTGTAACACCATTCCGGCAGTGATGACCAGTGCAGTGACTGTAATTAGGCCCATGATCACAGCTATTAAAGTGAAAACAAATCTCTTAGATCTTTTTAGAATTCACTGTAACATTTCATTAATTAAATGTATTGAGGGGGAGGATTCCCAACGTCTGGGCAAAGTTACTGGAATCCGGATTCCTTCTCAAGCTTGAACCAACATTACACTTTTCCTGGAGTCAAAATGGGAGTTAATACAAGTGTATAAATGACAGTTAATGCCTTAAACAGTTTGATTGTTCATCCAAATTTTGATATTTCCCACTAGCAGCATGTAAGGAGACTTAACACAACTCTGTATGGGAACAGTCAGGTTGGAGGTAAGCAAAGCAGAACGTCTGTGTTTACGTTGATACTGAGGGAGAGTGATGGTATCGGGGACAACAGACAGAATAGTTTCCCCTTCCCATACTCGCAGTCCAGACATGGCAATAGCCAATTTCCAAAGTTCTGGGTGTTCTGGGCTCAGAATGGGGAATATCATACGAGGTCTCAGGAGAGTAATGCCTTTATCTTCCCATTTTAAGGGAAAGAACGAGCTGAACCTCCTATGCAAAGTAGAATGATGATTCTCCTTCTCCCGATAAGAAATAAAATAAGTAGCCTCAGGCATTCCCATCTGCCAGAGGAGCAATTGTTTTTTAAATAGCCCTTTGGTGCCCAGTCTATTACTAAAACATATGAGACATTTTTAAATATTACTACATGTGAGTTAACACAGTCTTCCCAAATTAAAGTTTTAGATGGGCCCTCAAAATTTTTAGGGCATGGTTTTCCTGCAGGGTTATATTGAAAATATGGGGTATTTTCAATTATTCCCATTACTCCCCTTTCATTTGATTTAAAGGAAAAAGGGAGAGGCCAGCAGAGACTAAATGTCCCAGTTCCTCTGTAGCTGATCTATCCGGAAGATAAGCAGTCCATACTTGAGTTTGTAGATGGATACAACCAGGTGCACGTCCAAGGCACAGAGAGGGGTATTTATAACCCATGGTAACATTAAATGCAGTGCCTTCTTCTCCTGGTTGAGCGGGGCAACGGTCATCTGTAGCTGCAGGCATCCACACACTGTCATTAGTGTAGATTTCCACAGGAGCCTCCATCCAGGTGAGAGGTTGAATAAGTGGAGGAAAAGGCACATAAGCCCAGTAAGAATAATTTTGTGTAGCAGGTAAATCAGTGTGAGAGGAAACTGGTGAGACAGAAAGTATAAGGAGGAGAATCATTAAATAAAACCTAGTGTAAGCGAGATTCAGTGCTGAAGGAGGAAGAGAAGAACAGAGGGATGTTATTTTCAGGCTAATAGAAATGGTGAGATTTTTAGGTTTGTAAGGAGAAAAAGAAAAGTAATCAGGAGAAGTGGGATTAGTTAGATGGGTCTCCATTGCCATCAGGGAGGACTGAATCAGACCCATTGTGATTTGGTGTGCCAGCTTCTAAGGAGTTGGCACAGATCTCACCACGTCTGAGGGCGGTCTCTGACACGGACGTCTTTTCCCTGTGGTTTTTGTTGTCAATATTCATCCGAAGCTTGAGTCTCCTGGTGGGTACCCAGACAGGGGATTGATGATCTCCTGGTGAAACACAAGCATATCCTCTTCCCCACATTATAATTGTGCCAGGTTCCCCGGTATTGGTTTGGGAGTTTTTCCATAACACTAGTTTGCCTTCGTTTAGGGAGAATTTTTTGCCTGTATAATGGTGTTCAGCTGCAGTTAGATTATTATCTTTAGGAACATTTAAAAAATTTAAAGTAAACAATGTCAAATGTAATTGGGAGTGGGGTGTAGTTAAATTATGTTTTTGTTGTTCAGACTGTTTGGACAATTGGGTTTTAAAAGTGAGATTGGCCTGTTCCACCACAGCCTGTCCCTGAGGATTGTAAGGGATTCCAGTAATATGGGAAATTCCCCACTGTTGCATAAATAAATCAAAAGCTTACTAACATATCCAGGGGCATTGACTGTCTTTATTTGATATGGAAGCCACGTAACTGCAAAGCAACAATACAGATGTTTTTTAACATGGCCGTGCCTTCCCCTGTTTGGCAAGTAGTCCAGATAAAACCTGAGAAGGTATCTACAGGGACATGCACATATGACAGTCTGCCAAAGGAGCTAACATGGGTCACATCCGTTTGCCATAAAGCATTAGGAGTTAGGCCTCTGGGATTAACGCCAGGTTCCTGATTTGGAAGTAGAAAAACTTGGCACTGAGGGCAGTGGTGGATAATAAGCTTAGCCTGTTTCCAGGTACGAGCAAATTTACCTTTTAATCCAGCAGCATTGACATGAGTGAGATTATGGAACTCCTGAGCTTCTTGGGTTGCAAAAGAGACCAAACAGTCGACTTCATGGTTACTGGCAGACATGGGTCCTGGTAAAGTGGTATGAGATCTAATATGCGTAATATAGAAAGGGTGTCCACGTTGGCGAACCGCCTGTTGTAACCTTGAAAATAAAGAAGCCAATTCAGAATTATCAATATGTTTAATAGTAGCGGTTTCTTTATTTTTAGTGGCATGTACAATATAAGCAGAATCAGAGACAATATTTAAAGGTTTGGGGAAATCCTGTAAGTCAGTAATCACAGCAATTAACTCTGCCTTTTAAGCAGAGGTGTAAGAGGTAGAAATAAGCTTGTCTGTAGGATCTACATAACCAGCATTGCTATTACTGGAGCCATCAGTGAACACTGTAACAGCCTCAGGAATGGGCTGATCTTTGGTTAATCGAGGGACCACCCAAGACGTCATTTTTATAAAATCAAACAATTTGTTCTTTGGATAATGATTGTCAATAACGCCAGTGAAATCAGCCAAGTGAATTTGCCACAGTACGGAATGTTGAAAGGCGGCTTGAACTTCGAGCCGATTTAAAGGAACTACAATTAAATTCAGATCAAATCCAGAAATTTGAAGTATTCTACACCGAGCCTGTCCAGTTAGAGTGGCCATTTGATCTAGATAAACAGACAAAGTTTTTGACACAGGATGAGGAAAAAAACGCCACTCCACTAAATCATTATGTTGAACTATTAGTCCAGTAGGGGAGTGTAATGAAGCGAAAACCAGAAGCTGAAAAGACTGAGATGGCTGTACTCTAGACAACTGGGCTGTCTGGATTGATTCTTTCTGCTACGAATTCCAGTTCTAGTGAAGCCTCAGGGGTCAAAGTCCTGGGACTGCGGAGATTGGAATCTCTCCGCAGTGTAGAAAACAAGTTAGACAGCGCATAGGTCGGAATGCCTAAAATAGGTCTTAAATAATCAATGTTACCCAAAAGTTTTTGGAAGTCATTTAACGTTTTTAAAGAATCTCATCTAATTTGAACTTTTTGAGGTTGAATATATTGTTTATCGACCACCATTCCTAAATATTGAACAGGAGTGGTCTGTTGAATTTGATCCTGAGCGATGTGTAATCCAGCCTCTGTACCACGGTGGCTCAAACTTTGATAACAGTCAATTAATTCTTTATCAGTGGGGGCAGCAATTAAAATGTCATCAATATAATGAAGAATAGAAGCCTGGGGAAATTGGGCTCAAACTGGTGAAAGCACTTGCCCAGCATGAAGCTGGCAGATGGTAGGGCTACTTAGCATTCCCCGAGGAAGTCATTTCCATTGATAATGAGCTGCAGGCCCCTGATTATTGACAGATGGTACAGTAAAAGCAAATTTTTCACAATGCGATTTATGTAAAGCAATATGAAAAAAAATCTTTAAGATCAATAACTATGAGAGACCAGTTTTTAGGTATTAAAGCAGGGGCAGGCATGCCGGGTTGGATGGCCCTCATAGGTTTAATTACATGGTTAATGGCACTTAAATTGGTTACCATCCGCCACTTGCCTGATTTCTTTTTTACTAGAAACACAGGAGAATTCCAGGGGGGAAAGAGAAGGTTCCACATTTCCAAGATGTAACTGTTCAGAAACCAAGTGAGTTAAAGCCTCCAGTTTTTCCTTAGCAACCACTGGTCAATCCACACAGATGTGTCAGATTTCCATTGTAAAGGTATACAATCAGGAGGCGTGGCAGCGGCCACCATTAGAAAGGATAACCTAAACTAGCCCTGTCTTCTTTTACAATAATTGGGAGGGGTTTAGTAATCCCTTCATGTTTTGGACCGAGACCGAGTCCAGGAACAAACCCCATGTTTTCCATTATATGCTGACTAGGAGCACCATGACAGTTATGTGGAATATTAATTTCAGCCCCCCATTGTGCCAATAAATCTCTATCCCAAAGATTAATGGGAATTGGCGTGATATAGGGCTGAATTGTACCCTTTTGACCATCAGGGCCAGTGCAAGGCAAGATAAATGTGCTCTCATAAACTTCCTTGGCTTTTCCAACACCTACTAGTCCCATATTAGTGGGATGTTTAAGCCAGGAGGAAGACCATAAACTAAAGGAAATAACAGAAACATCAGTGACCTTGTTTAACAATAGTAAAAGAAACAGGAGCTTGGCCTGGGGCACGTAATTTATCCGAAGCTCTGATACACACTTTTGTTATTTGTTCCGTGGTAAAAGCATCAAAGCCTAATTGGGCGTAAGTATCAGGGAAACTATTGGAGCCTGTGAGCTGAGCCTGAGTAACTAGAATGCCATTAGTCCGATTTAGCTGAGCCTGCAAACGGGCCTCCTCTGCCCACCAGGTACGGAATTGTAAATGCTGAGATGGGGTTAGAACAGCTTTTGCCAAAAGGTCCCAGTCTAAAGGAAGAAAAATGACCTCCATATGAAAAGTTTGCAATACCATTTTAACATAAGGAGAAGTAGGACCATACTGAGTATAAGCATCCTTAAATTCTTTTAAAAAGGTAAGATTAAGAGGTACATAACGATGCATTTGTACCCCTTGGAAGTTAGGAGGGTCTAGCGTGACCAGATAAGCCCACGCATCTAATCCACTTGTTTCTTTGTTTTGGCATAATAAGCACTGCATTGAAGTTTCAAGAGAAGGTATCTGAGACGGAGTTGGCATAGAAGTGACAGAAAAAGCCTGTGTAGATAAGGGAAACTGAGAGTGAGGGGGGTCAGACCGGAATGAGAATATGTAAAAAGGGCATTGGGGGAGCAGAAGGAGAAGAACTATACTGATGATTACTGGCATCCATGTGTGAAGAAGGGTACAGAGAAGCAGGCTGAGTGGATGGCAAAGTGACCGGTTGAGGAACCAAAACAACAGGAGGGTGAGGGGCTGTAGTGGATGGGGAGGGCCTGCAGAATTACAGGTAAATTGTAGTTACATGCTTCACAGTGTAATAAAATATCACAAGGCAAATGGAGGCAGGGCGAGATCACAGGACCGGGCGAAATTAAAATTGCTAATGAGGTTTTGGGCACACATTGTCATTGATAACATCTTATCAGGAGACAGGGTTTGAGAGCAGACAACTGGTTTGACTACTAGGCAGGAATTTCCTCATCCTAATAGGCCTGGAAGCACTACAGGAGACCGGGGTTTATTTCATCCCTTATCTGCAACTGTATAAGACAGATATTCCTAGAGCAACCATTTTAGAGACCTCCCCCTAGGAACACATTCTCTTTCTCAGGGTTGTTTCTTGCTGAGAAAAAGAATTCAGCAATATTTCTCCTATTCGCTTTTGTAAGAAGAGAAATATGGCTCTGTTCCGCCTGGCTCTCAGGCAGTCACATCTAATGGTTATCTCCCTTGTTCCCTGAACGTTGCTGTCATCCTGTTCTTTTTTCAAGGTGCCCAGATTTCATATTGTTTAAACACACATGCTTTACGAACAATTTGTGCAGGTAACGCAATCATCACAGGGTCCTGAGGCTACATACATCCTCAGCTTATGAAGATGATGGGATTAAGAGATTAAAGACAGGCATAGGAAATCACAAGGGTATTGACTGGGGAAGTGATAAATGTCCATGAAATCATCACAATTTATATTCAGAGATTGCAGTAAAGACAGGCATAAGAAATTATAAAAGTATTAATTTGGGGAACTAATAAATGTCCATGAAAACTTCACAATTTATGTTCTTCTGCCATGGCCTCAGCCGGTTCCTCCGTTTGGGGTCCCTGACTTCCCACAACACTATGATAGGGCCTAATATTTTCTCCTTCCACACCCTCCCCAGTCTAACTTTAAATTGCTATGCATTTTAAACCAGCAAACTTTTCTTTTGTTTCATTTGCCACGTGGTATTAGTCCGTTTTCACGCTGCTGATAAACACATGCCCAAGACTCGCTAATTTACAGAAGAAACAGTTTTAATGCACTCACAGTTCCACGTGGCTAGGGAGGCCTCAAATCATAGCAGAAGGCGAAAGGCACATCTTACATGGTGACAGACAAGAGAAGAGAGCTTGTGCAGGTAAACTACCCTGTAGAAAACCATCCGACCTTGTGAGACTTATTCACTGTCATGAGAATAGCATGGGAAAGACCCACCACCACGATTAAATTATCTCCCAACGGGTCCCTCTCACAACACGTGGGAATTATGGGAGCTGCAATTAAAGATGAGATTTGGGTGGGGACACAGCAAAACCATATCACCACATCACCAGGCTTGGGCTGCTGGGATAGCCACATAATATGGCCATGCTGATAAAAAACTGAGATGGACATTACCAACCCCATACCACATGTGAAAGCACCCATATATAATTTTTCTGCAAGTAGGTAACCCTCTACCTGCAATTCCACCCTCTGCTACCAAAATACCAACACTTTTACACGTTCCTCTCCTGCAGGGAGCATCAGGGTTTATCTCTTCTCTGGCTTTAGGACTGTGAATATCTCCCATCATTACAGAAACAATTTCTATCAGGTTTCTCTCCCCACTGCTCTTTCTGGCTGTCCTCACTTCCCCAGGGTATGGGTCACCTCTGGTCTCTCCACAGTCTTTCTAGGTGTATGCATCATGAGCATTTGTTGAGCTTCTCCTGAGACCACCAGTCTCCGGACTCACCACCTCAAAGGTGGGGAGAGACAAGCACAACGTCTCCTGTTCGCAATAGTGTTGGGTATTGCTGCTCGATGTAATAATTGATATACTAGGTGATGGCAGTGGCCTGATCTGGTTTTTGCCTGCCCAGCATTTCTTCCCCTTTCCTCTTGTCACACGCATCCAACTTTTTTGCGGGGGTAACTGTACATCTCCTATTCAATGTGGTTCTGCTGGGACTTTGAGCCGTGATAGCTCATCAAACAGAAGGAGTGGTTGAAGGGTATGCTGTCATCCAAACTAGGCCAATCGAACTCTCCCCCAAGAACCTGCACCTTGAACAGGGGGACACAAGGCTGGAAAGTGGTTGGAGCTGTCATCCTGATGGCAGTGCCCAAAAGGGCCTGTTCATGGCATTTCCAGAGCTTTCCTGCTTGCTTCTTTCCAGAGGCATCCTTTGATTTTGTAAAGCTATGCAGTTTTCTTTCAATATATGCCATTTTCCTTAAGTTAACCTGAGTTGGTTTTTAACTCAGGTCTTTGGTATTTTACCTTGAACTTGGGTTCCAATGAATTGCCCTAACTATTTTTTAAGTTAAATAGTTCAACTCATTTCTTTGGTCTTTTAACCAAAGAAATGTAACTGATACAGTGACTAACAAACATATTAATTAATTTATGCTTCTTTAGAAACCAACCTAGAAGTACAAGCTAAACTATGCAGTTTTCCCAAAGTTATCATAAGTATAATATGCATTCTCATGCAGTTTGACTTCTTAAAGTGATAGTTTCCAAAATGGGATAGTCCCATGGCTGATAAAAATCAAACTGAAATCTCTAAGGGTGTTCTTTCAAAGTACTCAGCTTCTATTCCAGTTCTTCCTGTATGTAGATGACAAAAAAGAATTGTGCTTAAAAGATCTTTTGAGTTTTGTTCAAATTTTTTTTTATTTTAGAAAATATAATGCAGTTTTTAAAAAGCTTAATCTTCATGCCTTGGGAACATATCATTTCTGCTACTTGTCACATGCTGGGGAGATGTTCAGCTTGGAGGGGCAGGTGCCTCTCTAAGCTAAGGAATTTAAAAGATCCAATATTCTCATACCCCCTCCCCCATACTATTCATAATCCTTCCTAAGGGAGAAAATGGACTCTAGCTTATATTGCTTTAATTAGTGTTCTTGGCAAGTCTTAGTTTGACTGGCCAAGATTCATCCTGTAGAAAAACACATTTCACTGCTGGTAGATGACAACCGCCTAGTGCAGGAGAGCCCAGAGAAGCCCCTTGGCAGGCTTATTGACTTGTAATTGTTTCCTAGAAAACTATTCAAAACCCCCACCAACAGCTTTAAATAGCTCTTTTCAAAAATGAAGTCTTTATACCTTCACAGAAAAAAAAATAGTTAAGGCAATTCACCGGAACCCAAGTTCAAGGTAAAGATTATTTTGGTAGAAAAACAGTTTCTGCTTTAAAAAAAGATTATTCAATTTTAACTACTTTGCCGTTATTTATCTATTTATCTGTGAACATCAGGCATTGTTCTGGGCTCTGCATGCAGACCTATGAGTACCATGTTTACACTGCCTCACTCTGACATGCTCTCAATAGAACGCTGCCTTATTCTTATGATAAATTCCATCTATTATCTTCCATACTTGCCACCAGTTGCCAAGGAAACATTTCTTCCTTGTGTGTACAGTAGAATTTTGTTGTGTCTTTAAAGGAACCTCTTTGGGAGCAATTGTGTCTTACATTTCTTGTTCTTATTAGGCAACAGGAAAGAAAACATAGTTTCTAATCTTCAGTGAGGAAAAGATTCAGCCAGACATGGAAATGGTTTATCTTAAAACATGTTTTGTCACATGAGCTAAGACAGTGGTTTTGAAATACTAGTTCACAGATTGACTTACATTCGAAATCATAGGGAAGCTTCTTCAAAAGCATAAATCTGTAGGTCTGGCCTAATCCACTAAATCAGAATCACTTGAATGAAAAACATGTGCCCACTTCAAAGAATAAAGTAGAGCTAGATGTGCTACAGTAAAAAGTATCCGAGATACCATGGTTTGGAAAAGCAAGTTATAGAACAGTAAATATGGGATACTCATATTTGTAGGAAAAAAAACAAATGAAAATGCATATTTGTAGAAAAAACAAATGAAATGTTGGTTGTATTGTACCAACACTTTTGGAAAGCAAGACACAATAATGTATTAACAGTGGGGTTATTCTAGTAAGTGCAAAGTGGAGGAGAGGTCATTTATCTTCCACTTTTCACTCTTTGTACCATTTGAATTATTTTAACCAAAAGCATGTACTACTTTTATAATTGAAATTGATTAATCAACAGCAAAAAATATGTTAAAAACTTCCCAAAGGATTCTGATAATCAGCCAGTTTCAGGGACCATTGCACCAGCCAAATGAGATAAAAGTCCATTAGTTTAATTTCTCAATTAAATGAATTGAGCTTCCTCTCAAGATGCAAGTTCTTCCAATTACCCTGTAACTGCCACGCCTCAAGCAATCTTGACACATGCTAGCACTTGTCTATACAGCAAGTAATAAAGGAGAGAAGAAATGATGAAGGGAAAAAACTCATTTGAAATTTGGAGGTGAAACGTTCCAGGCTGGGAAGTGGGGGAACCCCTAAAACCTTCTTTACAGGGACAGCAGACAGGAAACCTAAATTCCTACCCACCGTCAAATACTTGCAATATGTAAAGTGCTTCGTCTTCCTTAATGAAAAGACCCACAAATCAAGCTAAAATTTTACTCATTTAGTTCCTTCCTGGAAAGTTTAAATTTCGCTTGTCTGGTGGCCAAGATATTGAGTGTTATTATTTCAAACTGCAATCATCTATGTTTCAATGTAGGTCTTAATGAAATAGGATGACTCAACACCAACTGGAATATTCTTTAGTATTCCTCAGTGATAAAATTCCACTGCCACTAGACAAAGAAACTAGAATTTTCTGCTTTTTAGGTTATGGTTTTGAAACACCAGCTTTTACACTCTTGCTCTCCTTCATGTAGGACTCAGCCCAACACCCTGTTAGAGATGAAGGCAAGTTCACAAGCATGTAGAGAGACCTCAGGACAGAAATTCCTACGGGTAGGAATTTAGGAAGATACAAATGATTCTCAGCTCAGGCTCTTCATCAGAACAACATTCAACGCTAATTCAATATTCAGATTCCTAATGGCCATATTTAATACGTTGGTGACTGGGCTCAAGAATCTGAATTTTAGCCAGTGCTCTAAGTGATTTTGGTGCTGCCTTTAGAGAAACCACTGGAGTGGAAATAGTTCTGAACTGAGAATTAAAATACTTAGCTAGTAGGCTGAGACCTGGTGCTGTCTGGGTTATTCTGGGTAAGTCACATCACCTCACTATGCCTTAGTCTTCTTCCTGTTGAATGAAGGTTTAGATTATTATAATAATGTATGACAATAATCTCTAAGGTCTCTTCAACCTGTAAACTTTTATGGTGCTATAAATTAACAAGGGGTCAATCAAGTCTTTATGGAACCTCTCCATGTTGCTTCCTAATTCTGCCATTGTTTCCACAACCACTCAATGCAAGAACATTCTTTATGGGCTCTTCTGGAAAGCAAGGAATAGGTCCTTTTCATTAGATGTCTCTAAGTGTTATTTTCAAGGCCAGACCAGGCTAGACCACAGCATTGCTCTGAAGCACTTAATCATTTCAATAATTACTAATTCAGTAATTTCCAGTGGGTCTCCCAGCCATGGAATTTCTCTGTGCGAGTGTTTCTCTCCTGACCTGGACAGGTCACTTGGGTAAATTCCACTTGGGTAATTGGTTATCACCTTCCCCAACCGGGTGACTCTAATCATCTAGTCACGTTTTGACAGATGCTGGTTGCTGACCCAACACTTATCCCCACCCCTCCTCTTTGTCCCTATTAAGAGAAGCTCAATTTCTTTTCAAGGAAGCTGAAAATATCCAGTTTCCCAGGTTTTGTAGCTAGGGATGGTCATGTCACACGGTTCTGTCCAGTGAAATATACGTAGAAGTCCCCAGAGAAGCTACCCCTTCTTGAATAAAAAGTCACATCCTTTTACTCCTTTGTTCTTTGTTCTCCCTGCCCACACACACACTTTTTTGTGTGTGTGTGTGAACTTGGATGTGAGACCTGGAGATGTAGCAATCATATTGAAACCCCAAGGTAAGATGTATGAGGATGGAAGCCTATATGCTCAGGATAAGAAAATGGAAAGACAGACAATGCTGGGACTCTGGTGGTATTATTGAGCCATAATACCAGCCCTGGACTGCCTACCCCTACACATGAGACAAATAAGCTTCTGTGTTTAAGCTGTCAAATGGGTTTTCTTGTTATGTGGCATCTGATGAAATGCGCACCTCCTTAGTTGGCCAATGTAACTCCCTTACCCTCACGTAACTGCCATGCTTGCTGGCCATCAGCTTTTCTGAAACATTTCCTTTTCTTCTTTCTGCTCTTGTTCCCAATGACTCATTACATCTTTATATTTTTAACTTTGGGGACATCTCCCTACTCCCAAGAAGTTTGTCTTGCCTTTTCCTGTAATTAATATTTTCGAAATGTAAATATTCCTAAATACGAGAATCCTCCATATAGATTGATTTATTATAAAACAAGTTACAATATAATCTGCACAAATTGAAAAGGTTTACAGACAGCTTTAAATTGTCAAGCTTCTAGCAGCCGTTAATTCATCCATTTATTCATTTATTAATCAAATACTTGTTGCACATGTATAATCTGCTTTCACCAAGTGATGCTCTAAGGACTGAAGGATGTTCAAAGGGAATAAGGTCCACCTTCTCCCCTGGAGTTGGTATATAAGAGATATACAAGCCTGAAACTGTTATGTAATAATGCAAAGACAGCAGATGATCAAGTGGTAAAAGAGAAGATTTTGCAAAAATAAATTATCATTCAGAGAGGATGGAAATTACACTGGTTGGAACAGTTTTCTAGACAATTTCTTTTTCTAAATAAGACATTTACTTCAGCAAATCAAGCTCTTCGGACAAACTTTTTCAAGGGCAAATAGTAAGTCTATTTTGGAATAAAGAGGGTTATTTATAAAAAGAGAGAGAGAGTCAGAAACTCTTTGTAGAAGAAAGCAAATGTTTTCCTGTCCAGCCTTCAGTTCCAAATGTCTCTTTATTTTCCCCCAAAGACACATTAAACCCTAAGTAAATATGAAGCTGAATTCCAAACCTTTCCTGCCAACTAGAACTCCGAAGTGGTGATGCAATGATTTTCTTATTGTATCCTGTTTTTGTATGTACTGTGTACTCTTACCAACAAGGCTGCAGTCACATGGAATGCAAGGACTGGCGCTTAGTCAGCTAAGTCCCCACAGTGCTAAGCACAATGCCTGAAATCTGGAGAGGAAGAAAACCTTTGAATTAAATCATAGAGATAATGTATGTGAAAACACATTAAAGGCAAATAAATTTCTGTGGAAATAAAACTGTGTAATTGTTGCCTGACAAATATGGCAATAGAACCCAATACAATTTTTCACACTTTTCAGTTTCATTTCATCATTTTATTTATGTTTTTTAAGAGACAGGGCCTCTCTCTGTCTCCCAGGCTGGGGTGCAGTGGTGCAATCATGGCTGCCTGCATCCTCCAGCTCCTGGGCTTAAGTGATTCTCTCACCTCAGCCTCTCAAGTAGCTGGGACTACAAGTGTGTGACACTGACACACAATTGTACATATCTATGGGGTACAGTGTGATGCTTTAATACACGTGTATCAAATCCAGGTTGTTAGCATATCCGTCACCTCAAATGCTTGTCATTTTTATGGTGAGAACATTCAATATTCTCTCTTCTAGCTGTTTTGAAATATGCAATACATTATCGTTAACTGTAGTCACCCTAGTATGCAATAGAACACCAGAACTTATCCTCCTATCTAATTATAATTGTGTTCTCATTGATCAACCTCTCCCCAGCCCCCTCCTCCCTACCCTCTGCGTCCTCTGGTAACCACTACTGTATTCTCTACTTCCATGAGATCAACTTTTTTAGCTTTCACATATGGGTGACATTATGTGCTTGGTTTGTTTCGCTTAAGATAATGTCCTCCAGGTTCATCTATTTGTCATAAATGACAGAAATTCATTCTTTTCTGTGGCTGAATAGCATTCCATTGTGTATGTATATGGTATTTTTAAAAATCCAATCATCCACTGATGGACACTTCGGTTGATGCCAAATCTTGGCTATTGTGAATAGCGCTGCAATAAACATGGGAGTGCAGACATCTCCTCAGTACACTGAGTTCCTTTCTTTTGGATATATACCCAGCTAAATCATAGATCGATCTATTTTTAGTTTTTTGAGGAACTTCCATCCTGTTTTCCATAGTGGCTGTCCTACTTCACATTCCCTCCAACAGTGTGCTGGCATTCCCCTTTCTCGGCATCATTGACAGCACCTGTTGGTTTTCATCTTTTTAATAATAGCCATTCTAACTGGAGTGATGTGGTATCTCATTGTGGTTTTGATCTGCAATTCCTTGATGATTAGAGATGTTGAGCATTTGTTTCATATACTCGTTGGTCATTTGTATGTCTTCTTTTGAGAAATATCTATTTAGATCTTTTGCCCAGTTTTTAATCAGGATAGTAAAAAAGAAAAAAGTAATCTAAATTTTTTCACACTTTTTGTTTCACTGTACACTCATGTATTCCCTTCAACATGTCACACAGAAAACCTAGATGCTATAGTTTCAGAATAACAGAAATGTGAACCAATTAGAAACGTAACAAAGAATGCTACTTTGCAAAAGGTCGCTTTCTCTGAGTACCAGAAAGTTTACTGTCTTTGTTAAAAGGCCAGATACGGTGGCTTATGCCTCTAAACCCAGCACTACAGGAGGCCAAGGTGGGAGGATCACTTGAACC
>NW_012101554.1:1507629-1520976 GCF_000951045.1 Mandrillus leucophaeus | reverse complement strand
TCCTCTGGTAACCACTACTGTATTCTCTACTTCCATGAGATCAACTTTTTTAGCTTTCACATATGGGTGACATTATGTGCTTGGTTTGTTTCGCTTAAGATAATGTCCTCCAGGTTCATCTATTTGTCATAAATGACAGAAATTCATTCTTTTCTGTGGCTGAATAGCATTCCATTGTGTATGTATATGGTATTTTTAAAAATCCAATCATCCACTGATGGACACTTCGGTTGATGCCAAATCTTGGCTATTGTGAATAGCGCTGCAATAAACATGGGAGTGCAGACATCTCCTCAGTACACTGAGTTCCTTTCTTTTGGATATATACCCAGCTAAATCATAGATCGATCTATTTTTAGTTTTTTGAGGAACTTCCATCCTGTTTTCCATAGTGGCTGTCCTACTTCACATTCCCTCCAACAGTGTGCTGGCATTCCCCTTTCTCGGCATCATTGACAGCACCTGTTGGTTTTCATCTTTTTAATAATAGCCATTCTAACTGGAGTGATGTGGTATCTCATTGTGGTTTTCATCTGCAATTCCTTGATGATTAGAGATGTTGAGCATTTGTTTCATATACTCGTTGGTCATTTGTATGTCTTCTTTTGAGAAATATCTATTTAGATCTTTTGCCCAGTTTTTAATCAGGATAGTAAAAAAGAAAAAAGTAATCTAAATTTTTTCACACTTTTTGTTTCACTGTACACTCATGTATTCCCTTCAACATGTCACACAGAAAACCTAGATGCTATAGTTTCAGAATAACAGAAATGTGAACCAATTAGAAACGTAACAAAGAATGCTACTTTGCAAAAGGTCGCTTTCTCTGAGTACCAGAAAGTTTACTGTCTTTGTTAAAAGGCCAGATACGGTGGCTTATGCCTCTAAACCCAGCACTACAGGAGGCCAAGGTGGGAGGATCACTTGAACCTGGGAGTTTGAAACCATCCTGGGCAACATAGTGAGACCTTGTTTCTACAAAATATAAACAAAATTAGTCGGGCATGGTAGCATGTGCCTGTAGTCCCAGCTACTTGGGAGGCTGAGGTGGAAGATCACCTGATCCCAGGAGGTCAAGGCTGCAGTGAGCTGAGATCATGCCACTGCACTTCAACCTGGACAACCGAGTGAGATCCTGTGTCTAAATAAATACATTAATTAATTAAACAAATGAATATATATTTTCAAAAACCTGTTTGCTTTATCAAATGAATGGCATCATTTATCAGCCATACTTCTCCTATTATTTGGTTTGTTCCTGAAAAATAAGTTAAAATGTCAATTTCAGGATTGTAATTGACAGCTTCTACTCTGTCACAAATACCAATAATAATCATCATGAAAAGCAGAAAGGAAAGGATGTAATACAGCTTTGTTTAAGGTATCCCCTGAACTTCCCAGAATAATCCTAATGTCAAATATTCTGCACCACTGTCTCTGTACATATCCTTGAACTGGTCAAACCAAGCATCTCTCTAACAGGCATCTATTGTTTTTTCTACTTAGCATCTCCTGCTTTGCAAGAACTGCTCCTACCCCGACTCCAGTCAGATGGTTTTGTTGGTGGCTCTAAATTAGAATATCAAGGGTAGGCACACGACCCTTAAAAACAGATGTGAATACTATGTTCTCTTGGTTAATTGGTCCCTTTATTATAATGAATTTACCTGTGGCACTTCTTTGGCCCTGGTAATATTCCTTGCTCACAAAGCTACTTGATGCATTATTCATAACAATAAACTTACACAAAGTTTTGCACATCAGGGTTTATATGAATTAGTGATTTCGGGATTTTGATGAAAATAATGCCAAGGAACAAATTTTAGATTCTTTTTCATATCCGAAAACTGTGGTCACTATGAAAAGGCATTTTCATGAAAAATCTCCATAGGTACTTTCACTGGCTCTCATTTTCCTTCACTGAAAAGTATAAGGTTTAAAAATTTTGGAGGATTATGAATTCTCAGCGGCTCACACTATATAGGCTTTAACTACTTTAAAGGCTTTTATCTGGATCTAGGCTACACTCCAATGGTGAATTGATTTCTGCCTCTTGAAACTTTAAAGAACCTCTTTACCTTTAAAAAAAAAATTGTGTTAAAATACACATAACATAAAATTATCATCTTAACCATTTTTAAGTTTAGTAGTGTTTTTTTTCATTTTGTTGTTGTTGTTTTTGAGAACAGGATCTGGCTCTGTTGCCCAGGCCAGACTACAGTGGCACGATCATAACGTACCGCAGCCTTGAACTCCTGGTCTCAAGTGATGCTCTTGCCTCAGCCTCCTGGGACTGCACCTCACCTGGCTAATTTTTTTTTTTTTTTTTTTTTTGGAGAGATGGGATCTCACTATGTGGCACAGCCTGGTCTCCAACTCCCTGTCTCAAGTGGTTCTCCCACTTTGGCCTCCCAAAGCACTGGGATTACAGGCATGAGCCACACAGTGCCCAGCCTCAGTTGAGTAGTGCTAAGTATATTCATATTGCTGTGCAACCAATCTTCAGAACTTTTTCATCTTGCACAAACTCTATACTCATTAAACAACTCCTCATTTCCCCTTCCCTGCATCCTCTGGCAACCACCATTCTACTTTCTGTCTCTATGAATTTGAGTTTCCTTTACCTTTTAAACTATATTACACTTCATCAATATCAAAGTATTTTTTGCATAAAATTCAGATAATTTGGAAATGTACAAAGTAGAACATTAAATCCTTCCTATTCCCAATCCCACAATCCAGAAATAGTGACTATTAAGGTTTATGGACATTCCACCATGCTTTTTTCCTACGCGTCTATTTGAGAAAAAGGGGAGGGATTGAATCATATCCTCTTCCCGTGGAGTCACCTGATCACCATGCCTGTAAATTTCGTGGTTGTCCTGCTGTTATTCACTCACTGTGGTTCCATGCTCGTTTTGTACTGTTCACAGACCATAATTCATGGACTCCACCACCCATCACTCCCACCATGGGTAATTGGTAATTAATGGGTAATTAACACACTCTCCATGCAGGAACCAGGAAGCACAGGTAAACGTGGAGTTTCATGGAGTTTCAGTTTAGGACCCCATTATTTACTTCCATTTTCAATACCAACTCAGAAAAAGCAGCAGGCTTTACTAAGGGAGAGCATAAAATACTTCAAATAGCTGATAATAAATAAAATAGTTTATTTATAATAAGCCATCTACTAAATAGTACTTTTCCTACCAACCAAAGGAAAAGCTCTTCACGTAAACTTTCCCCAGGGGCTCCCCCATGGATTCATCCTGGTCCTATTCTTGTTCCCTTGGCCTTGAGTTTGCCGTTATTTCTAAGATACCTCCTTTTTCTAGGCTCTGTCAAGAAACTGTCACCCCATCTTTCTGGAAATCACACCCTCTACTGGCAAGGTTGTTTTCACCCAAGTTCTCTCACCTGCCTCAGCACTGCCTAAGTTATTCAGTTCAAAATAACACTCCAGGGACTCCCATAGAATGGTTCCCCAGGACTTCCCATTCCAGGTTTCCCCAACCCTGTGAGTTAAAAATATATTTCAACATACTTCCAAGTCTCCAGTTGGATCAGACACTCATAACACCACATGGTTATCCTCCATGCCTTGTTAACGTCTGCATCATTTCAGGACTAAGTAATATAGCACTAGCTGCCATGACAAACCCCCAAATCTCAGTAGCTTGTTGTATGAAGCTTAATGAGGATGCTCTTGGTTGGTGGCAAATCTTCCACGTGGTCATTCAAGAGCCAGATCCCTTTCATCTGAGGCCCTGCCATGCCCTGGATCCTCAAAATTTTCCACAGGTGACCCTGTGAAATTCCCTACTTCAGTTAACAGACACAGGCAAAAGATTGCATGCAGGAGTTCTGATGGGCCAGATCTGGAAGGGGAGTGCATCTCTTTTGTCCATGTTCCATTGGCCAGAACTCAGTCACAAGACCCCCAATCACCTGCAAGAGAGGGCAAGAAATTTAGTATAGCTACATCTCAGCATGTAAGGGAAATGGATTTTGTGAATATATAGCAATCTCTGCTACAACCTCCATAGTCTCAGTTTGAAGTACTCCACCCTCTCTTTGATGACCACCTCCTGTTTCTAACTCATTTCCTCAAGTACCTGTGTACAGCAATGCTTTATCTTCCCAGTAACTCCAGTGCATAGAGCCCATCATCCTTTCACTCTCTATTCCCCCACGTCCCATGTCATCACTTATATTTTTACGTGGTTTGGAGGCTCCGTTCCACTATTATTATCACCCTCTCTTGTGCACCGTTGACTTTCTTGTTTCTCTCTCCCTCTGTCTTAGTCTATTGGTTGTTTAAAATCATCTCAATGATGCTTGAGCCATGTAACTCTCTGCACATATACCAAGAGCACTAGTTTCAAACATTCTACCTCAATATCTAGTTCAAGTTATTGTGCTCCGCTTGTTGGTGTCGTAGCCTAACTAATATGCCTATATGGATATATGATTTTTTTCCCCAATTCTCAGATATGCCAACTCTTAACTCTATGAACTTTTGGCTTGTAGTGTTTGCTTGCACCTCTAAAGCTAACATAACTCTGAGTCCTTATCATCCACTGTTCCCGAAATCTCCTTAATGAAAAGTTATTGCCTTGATTAACCCTACCTGCTCCTGTATCTACCTCTCTAGCTGCTACCTAAGGGAGATCTCCACCTAAGTCATGATCGCAATCCAAACTGACAGTGGAATTTGGATAAGAAAAATAGACAGAGTGTTTCAAATAAAAGGAATAAAATGAGAAAAGACACAATGGTAAGGCTATGGATAACAGACTGGGGAGGCACTGTCTTGGGGACAAGCTATACAGAAACTATAGGAGTAGGTGCTTGCAAACAATTACAAGTTTCTGAGAAACATTAAAACATACTTATAAAGCTACAATAATTTTAAAATAGTGGGGTTTTCTTTACAGGTATTGATGTGTGAGGTGGGCATATTAATGAAATGCAATAGAAAGTCCATAAATTGACTTAAAACTGTATAAGAATTGAGTATGTGATGAAGGTGACATTTTAAGTCGATAAGAAGAAGATAGATTAATTATTAAGTCTGGGACAACTAGGTAGCCATCTCCAAAACAATAAAGTTGAAGTCATAACTCATACCTTACCCCAGATGAATTAAGGATTTAAGTTTAAAAAAACTTTGCAGGTACTAGATACAAAGTTAGGAGAATAGTTTTATAAATGTTGAGTATGAAAGTCATTATAAGTATGAAAAAATTCCCAGAAGTCAAGAAACGATTATTACATTCCGTTTTCCAAAAGACAGGCAACAAATTAGTGGAAAATGTTTGAAACTCTAGACTGAAGGTTAATTTTCCTAAAATCCTAAGATTTCCTCAAACCAATAAGAATAACCTCAAAAGCCAATAGAAGAACAGGCAAAAAGAATAGCCTATTGCAAAAAAAGAAAATACAAGTTGCCCTTAAACATATGACAGTATGCTCAACTTTATTCATAAGAAGAAAAATATGTAAAAATTACATCCACACTGAGATACCCTGTTTTCTCTGTCAGGTTAGTAAACTATGTTAGTGAGGGTTTGAGGAAATAAGAATTCTCTCACATAGAGACAGAGAAAATGTAAATTGATAAATCTTTCTGGAGGCTAATTTGGCTATATTAAAATTATATATCCACATAGCCTTTGATCCAGCCATCTTCTAAGGATTTTTCCTACAGATATGTGCAAAATAACTTATGTAGATAATTATTCATCATGGAATTATGGGTAATTGCAAAAGATTGGGAACAACTAAAAATCCCACCAATAGAAATCTGGTTAAATTGATTTTTCATACAGTAGTACCCTACGTAGACTTTTAAAAGACTGAAGAAGAGCTCTGTGTATTGATATGAGATGATTTCCAAGTTATGTTGTTAAATTTAGAAAAGCAATAGGCAGCACAAGAGGTACAACATGCTATTATTTGGGGGGAAAATAGGATGGGTAGAAATAAGTGTATAGAATATGGTTTATATTTGAATTGGTAGCATACCAATATCATTTTTATTGACTATATGCCTATTGACTTTATGCTATGCTAATGCAAGATTACCATTTCTGTAACTTCTTGTGATGTTACAAAAAATTTTGAAATATTTGCTATAAACTACTTCAAACTATAAAGTTATCTTTAAGGAGGAATTGATATACCTATGCAGATGTATATGTATTTGCATGTGAATGCATAAACTACCTGGAGGGGGCAATCCATGACCAACTGAAAACATGGATTGTCTTTGGGAAGGGGAACTGGCTGGCTGGGGAGGTAACGGAGGATGTTTCTTTGTATACCTTTGTGTTCTTTGTAAATTTTAAATCAGGTTTAAAACCACAGCTTTTCAAATAAGGTTTTGAGCAGTGACAGAATATGATGAAAACGAAGGAAGAGAAGCAGAAGTCATAAATGAACATTTGGTTTCAACCCTGTGTTTCTCAGAATGTAATCACCAGCAGTAAGAATAAGTTTCTCCCTAAACCTCAGAAAGGAAGTACCCACCTTCTCCAGTGTTTTCTTTGTTCTTCCTTTGAAAATGATTTCCTGAAATGAGCATTTTTATAACAATGAGGTAAAAAGGAGTATCTAGCCCAGAATAAATGTTAAAGAAATTCACAATCATCAGCAAGATCTAAAACTAAATGTTCCTCCTTTCCAGGGATACTGATAATTTTTAAATGTTCTTTTTATAGTTTGTCACATTATTGCAGGAAAAGCATTATGTTTCTTTTGAAATTGTTTTCCAGCTTTTAAAATATAAGATACTCATATTCATCTCTTTGATGAATATAACTTAAGTGTTTCAAAACAAGAAATCCATAGCAGTTAGAAGCAGGGAACTCTTGTAAAATTGGCAGAGTAATCTCAGGAATTGGAGGAGGGGTGGTCTTTATATATTTTTCAAATTAAAAATTATTAAAGAGGTTATTTTGTTCTTTTTGCTGGTGGAACTTAAAAAAGCCAACTTTTATTTTATGCCTTAACTATGTTTAATAACTTATTTAGAGTAAGTAATTCTGGAATAATTCCCAGTACTGAGTCTATAAATTGAGGCTAATTCATGTGAACAACTGAAAGCAGCATATGCTGATTGCTGTTTTTAAAGAAAATTGCTTGTGTTAGAGAGTATTCCTTAATAATTAAGAAGCGATTTCTCAATCTCAGAAGTAGTACAGCAGAGGGGATTTAAGAGCTCATGTTTGCCTTTTGCTGTTTTACATTTTTTAAATGCACCCGAATTAAAACCCATGTGTAAATTATTGGACTCTTACGTGTTTTTTTGGTGAAATTGATCTTTGTTAATTAATGACCATGTGCCTTAGCCCAGCAAGAAGGAAGGATGCCATCATTTCACAAAAATTCCAAAGAGCCCTGGGTAGATGTGGAGCTGAAGGCACCCATCCCTCTGAACTCCCCAGCCTCCCAGTATCCTGAACCAACAACCCAACAACCCAGCTTCTGTGACTGGCACCTCCAATCCACCCAGTTGCACAGACCAAAACTGTGGGAGAGATTTTTGGTCTCTCTCTCTGCTTCACCCTCCACATCCAATCAACCACAAAGTTCTTCTCAGCAAAGTTCCTATATAGACATGTCCATATTTGATATCCTCACTTCCCTACTTCCCCTTCTGTATTCAATTTAGTCCAGTTGGGTTATTATCTCTACCACTTCTCCATTATCAAGGTCACTATCAAGATGTAGATACTCTACATCTAGCCAAAGCCTAGTTCCTTTTTCATTGACCTTTTAGTCAACCTCTCAGCAACAGTTGACCATGCTGTCATTCTTGAAAGTCTTTTCTGAGCCTTTGTAAGATCACCCACCTGGACTTTCTCTTAACTCAGTGGCCACTCTTTCTCAGCCTTTTATTTTGTTCTTCCTTTCTGTCAGGCTTCTATCTTTTAGGTAGCTCAAATTTCTATCTTTGGCCCTGTCTCTTCTCTACATTCTCTCCCTTGACTGCAAATACCATCTCCAAATTTATGATACTCAATTCCCAAACCCCCAATTCCAGAATCACATATCAACTTGGAAGTCCAGTAGGCATCCCAGTTTTGCAGAACCAAAACAAAGCTATCTACTTTTCTACTCCTCTCTCTCCCCTACCAGTCAGCCCCCTTACCTGCTTCCTCACTAAACCTTCCTCTTTTTGGTAAATTGCACTGTCATATTCTCAATTGCTCAGGTACAAAACTTAGAGCTTATTCTGATTTTTCCCTCACCCTAAAATCTTGCATTGAGTCCAGCCATGTATGTTGCTGACTCTACCTCCAAAATATAACCACAACCCTACATCTCATCACCCAAGTTGAAACCATGATGTCCGGCCTCATTTTTGCAGCAACCTCCCAATGAGTCCCCCTGCCTCCACTCTTACCCTTACACAGTCCATTCTCCACACAGTAGCCAGAGCAGAGATTAGACTCCTTAACTTCTTCTGGGTACTGCCAATGGTTTAGCATTAACCTGACAGTGGCATCTCATTGTGGTTTTGATTTGCATTTTCCTAAGGATTAGTGATGAATCTCTCTTTATGTGCTTATTGGCTATCTGTGCGTCTTCCTTGGAGAAATGTCTATTCAAGTCCTCCAATTAAGTAAATTAATTACAGTCCATTAAAGTAATTAAGGTCCATTTTTTAATTGAGTTGTTTGTTTGTGTTGTTGAGATGTAGGAGCTCTTTATATATTCTGGACTTTGACACCTCACCAGATACATGATTTGTGATTATTTTCTCCTACTCGATGGGCTGCCTTTTTCACTCTGTGATAATATCGTTTGCTGTTGTACAAGTTTTCTATTTTGATGAAAAACAATTTATTTCTTATTTTGTTACCTGTGCTTTTGATGTAATATGCAAAAAATCATTACCCAATCCATGTCATGAGGTTTTTTGCCTATGTTTTCTCCTAGGAGTTTCTTAGTTTGGGGTCCTACATTTAGGTCTTTAATTCATTTTGAGTTGATTTTTGTGTGTGATCTTAGATAAGGATTCAACTTCATTCTTTTGCACATGGATATCTGGTTTTCCCAGCACCATTTTTTGAAATCTGCTCTTTCCCCCACTGAATTATCTTAGGACCCTTGTCAAAAATTATTTGGTCATACACGCAAGAAATTATTTCTAGACTTCCTATTCTATTTCACTGTCTTTATGTCAGTAACCTAGTATTGATTATTGTTGCCTTGTAGTAAGTTTTAAAATCAGGAAGTGGGAGCCCTCCATATTTGTTCTTTTTCAAGATTGTTTTGTCTATTTGGGGTCCCTTCACATTCCATATGAATTTTAGGATGGGCTTTTCTATTTCTGCCGAAAGTATCACTGAAATTTTTATAGAAGCTGCAATGAATCTGTAGATTGCTTTTGATGGTACTGCCATCTTAACAATAATCAAGTCCTTTCATCCATGAACATGAATGACTTTCTATTTAGCCAAGCCTTCTTTAGTTTTTTTTTGTTTGTTTGTTTGTTTGTTTTTTTCCCAGCAGTGTTTGGTACTTATGTACAAGTCTTTCTCCTCATTGGTTATGTTTATTCTTAAGTATTGTATTATTTTTTATGCTATTAGAAAGACAATTGTTTTCTTAATTTCACTGTTGGTATAAAGAAATTCAATTGATTTTTTTGTCCGTTTACTTTGTATCCTGAAACTATGCTGAATTCATTTATTAGTTCAACAGTTTGGATTTCTTAAATGAAATCTTTAGGGTTTTCTAGATATAGGATTATGTTCTCTGTGAATGGGGTAATTTTACTTCCTTTCTAGTTGGTACTGTTTTTATCCTCACTTTATAAATTATAAACTGAGTATATCAGATAAGAATGCATTCAGGCTGTAAATAACAAAATTTACTGGGGCTTGACAAATGAATTGTTTATTTTTCTCACTGAATAAGGAGTCCAAAGTCCAGAGCTGATGCAGAACCTGCACTATACAATTAAACTACTGGACTCTAAAACGAACAGCAACAACAAACAACTACCAGGCTCCTTCTGTTTTCCCTCCCTGCCTTCTTAGCATGTTGACTTCCCTTTCAAAGCCACAAAGTGGTTGCTGCCCCTCCAGGATCATGTCTGCATCTAGGCAGAAGAACAAGGAAGGATTTTCTCCTCCTAAGGATCTGCCTTATATTTGGTGTAGATTATGTTCCCAACTTAACTCAGCTGACTTGCCTTTCCATCTCTCTGGTCATAGCTGGGTTGCAAGCCCACCTTTAGACTAATCCCTGACCAAAAGCAGTAAGATTTCTATGAGTATTTTTAACCAATCATGATTCATATTCTGGGACTGGGATAGGGTATAGGAATACCAGAGGTCAAGGGACATCACACTAATATCTGAACAGATCTATGTTCTGTTAGCACCAAAGAGGGAAGAAATGGCTTTTGGCAGGTGATATCAGTGGAGCCGAGGCACAGAGAGGTCAAGTGATAGAGCCAAAATTCAAATTCAGATGGTTTAAAGCCTGCTCTCCTAACCAGATCAATAGAGGAACAGAAGGTTCTGTGCTCAATAAGCCAAACTGAGTTAATGATTGAGTAGCACTTGTTATCTTAGGACACTAACGAGACTGGGGATACCAAAAGGCAGAGATATCAGAATCCCGTGGAGGCCTTCTTTTAAACTATGGCCTCTCCCCAGAAAGTTTGCCGTGATCCCCAAGTATATGTGTGGTTCACGGCCTACCCTCGTTGGAATCAATGTGGTCTGAGTCACTGTTAACAATGGCTTTGTTGAATTTGGCAGGAGGGAGGGGACTAAGAACCACTCTGATAAGAAATATTCAACCTACAAAGAATTCAGTTTTATGTCTTTTAACTGGTTTTGGGCGATTTGCTTTTTTCATTTTGTATTCTGATACTATTTCTTTAAAAAAAATTCTGAGTCTTTGTTAAATCAAGTGGAAAAGGAATTTGTCTCTACTGAGTCTCAATACTTACGAAGATGTTTTGAAGAAGCAAATGTCTAAATATTAACCATTTTAAGTCCTTTTCTGGAGCAAGACAAATAACTAGTGTGCATGCGTGTGTGTGTGTGTGTGTGTGTAATTGTTTCTGCATTTAGGATTGCTGAATTGAGATTTAGTTCATGCAGTTCAATTCAACAAACATTTACTAAGTGCCACACTCTATACTGGTTACAAAAATGAGTAGTTTTGCAAAAAAGTTCAGGAAAATCTGTAAGTCCTTAAATTTGTTTGCAAAATTCCAGGATATTTGCTTAAATGATACATATATCAGTAAAGAGGTCTTCTTAACCTTCATCAGATTCTTAAGTGTGTCTGTGACACACAAAAGGTTGACCCACTGATCAGAATGGTCAGTCCCCATAGGTGGGATGTGGCCACAGTAGACCTTAGGCAGGAACGAGATGCATTACAAAGTGGGTGGCATTACTTTGGTTCCAGGAGAAACTTCCCCAGGGATGAAGGAAATTTCTAGTCACTGGACATAGAAAAGAACATAGTTCATCCCCCAGAGAGAAAAGGCTAGTGTGAGTTCAGCCACACGAGTCATGACTTACCTCTGCCACAGACCAAACACGCAGGGTGGGTGAGGGTGGAAGGCTAGAGTTGGATAGTTCCAGTGGTGTCGAGGGAGTCACTCAGGCTTAACAAATGTTCATTTGGGGAAACAACAGAAATTCTGTTCTCTACTTGCTGTGCAAATGGGAGCATTTTATGTGTTATCAGGCTTGGTGAGCACTGACTTAGGAGCTGAGGCCATGGTTTGGAAATCTTAGGTAGAGCACACCCTTGGATTGCTCTACCTATTTCCAACCCATGGATTTTTAGTGGTGGTTGGCTCGTAGTATGGGGATATGCACAGAAAAATCTAATAACTTAATTATGGATAAGGGTTACTGTAATTTAGTTATTTGATTTTTCTCTGCATCTCGCCATACTACATACTACATACTCCAAGGATTAAGAGTAAGGAAGAGACCAGCTGAGCATGCAGAGAAGTTTGGTGTAGAAGGGATAGGAGTTGATGAACTTAGCTTTGTGAGTGAAGTGAGACTTCCTGCACGCCCTGACCATGCAGGTTTATATAGCCATTTAATCACCAGAAGCAGCAGTGAAGAAGAGACGGCTGTCAGCAGAGTACAATGGATAAGGCAGCACAGTGTGTTGATTACCCGCATGAACTCTGGCGCTGGATAGCATGGGTTCAAATTCTGAGTCTGCCCCCTAGTGGCTGTTTAACATTAGGTAAGTTATTTAACAACTGTGCCCCGGTTTCCTTATTTGTAAAATGAGAGTGTAACGGTACAGTCATGCATCACCTAACGATGGATATTCATTCTAATAAATGCACCACTGGGTAGTTTTATCATTGTGTGAACATAATAGAGTTCACTTACACAAACCTAGATGGTATAGTCTCCTACACACACACCTAGGCTGTATGGTAGAGCCTGTTGCTCCTAGACTACAAATCTGTACAGCATGTGACTGTACTGAATACTGTAGGCAATTGTAACACAATGGTAAGTATTAGGTTGGTGCGAAAGTAATTGCGGTTTTTGCCATCGAAAGTGATGGCCAAAACCGCAATTACTTTTGCACCAACCTAATATTTGTGTATCTAAACGTATCTAAACATAGAAAAGGTATAGTAAAAATACGATATCATAATATTATGAGACCACTGTCATACTTGCAGTTAGTTGTTGACGAAAACAGTGTTATGCAGTACATAACTGAATTTAGCCCATAGGATGTGGGCTAAATAGGTTGTGATGATTAAACGGATTAATCTTCAAAAAGAGCCGGGAACGGTGTCTGACACAGGGTAAGCATTCTAAATCAAAATCATGATTAAGGCAGGGTTGAGAACTACCAGAAAGTCAAGGAGGTGAGGGGATTTAGGTAGATTTAGTGAATTCATTGATGCACCATATGAGCCAAGGTGGAAAAGGAAGAAGATAAAATGAAGCCAGAAGGGGTGACAGGCTTAGAAGATAAGGAGGAGTCAAGAAGGAGAAAGAAAGGGGCAGAATGATTTTAATGGACATAAGATCATGAAAAAGGTAGACTAATAAGACGCCTTTAATTTTTTTTTATTTTTTAATTTTTGTGGGTACATACTAGGCGCATGATATGATGCTCTGATACAAGAAGAAGTTCACAATTTTGACTTCCAGATGTGGCCCATTTGGAGAAATGGCAAAATGTGATCAGGCAAGTGGAGGCAGCCACATGGATAGGAGGGGAATGTTACTGGAGCAGAGAGCCGGGGTCAAGAACCTGGGAGGACAGCAGTGTTAGGTGACTGATCTAAGGAATGTTGAAGTCCCAGAGACAGTA
>NW_012101554.1:1479940-1507579 GCF_000951045.1 Mandrillus leucophaeus | reverse complement strand
TGTTCATTTGGGGAAACAACAGAAATTCTGTTCTCTACTTGCTGTGCAAATGGGAGCATTTTATGTGTTATCAGGCTTGGTGAGCACTGACTTAGGAGCTGAGGCCATGGTTTGGAAATCTTAGGTAGAGCACACCCTTGGATTGCTCTACCTATTTCCAACCCATGGATTTTTAGTGGTGGTTGGCTCGTAGTATGGGGATATGCACAGAAAAATCTAATAACTTAATTATGGATAAGGGTTACTGTAATTTAGTTATTTGATTTTTCTCTGCATCTCGCCATACTACATACTACATACTCCAAGGATTAAGAGTAAGGAAGAGACCAGCTGAGCATGCAGAGAAGTTTGGTGTAGAAGGGATAGGAGTTGATGAACTTAGCTTTGTGAGTGAAGTGAGACTTCCTGCACGCCCTGACCATGCAGGTTTATATAGCCATTTAATCACCAGAAGCAGCAGTGAAGAAGAGACGGCTGTCAGCAGAGTACAATGGATAAGGCAGCACAGTGTGTTGATTACCCGCATGAACTCTGGCGCTGGATAGCATGGGTTCAAATTCTGAGTCTGCCCCCTAGTGGCTGTTTAACATTAGGTAAGTTATTTAACAACTGTGCCCCGGTTTCCTTATTTGTAAAATGAGAGTGTAACGGTACAGTCATGCATCACCTAACGATGGATATTCATTCTAATAAATGCACCACTGGGTAGTTTTATCATTGTGTGAACATAATAGAGTTCACTTACACAAACCTAGATGGTATAGTCTCCTACACACACACCTAGGCTGTATGGTAGAGCCTGTTGCTCCTAGACTACAAATCTGTACAGCATGTGACTGTACTGAATACTGTAGGCAATTGTAACACAATGGTAAGTATTAGGTTGGTGCGAAAGTAATTGCGGTTTTTGCCATCGAAAGTGATGGCCAAAACCGCAATTACTTTTGCACCAACCTAATATTTGTGTATCTAAACGTATCTAAACATAGAAAAGGTATAGTAAAAATACGATATCATAATATTATGAGACCACTGTCATACTTGCAGTTAGTTGTTGACGAAAACAGTGTTATGCAGTACATAACTGAATTTAGCCCATAGGATGTGGGCTAAATAGGTTGTGATGATTAAACGGATTAATCTTCAAAAAGAGCCGGGAACGGTGTCTGACACAGGGTAAGCATTCTAAATCAAAATCATGATTAAGGCAGGGTTGAGAACTACCAGAAAGTCAAGGAGGTGAGGGGATTTAGGTAGATTTAGTGAATTCATTGATGCACCATATGAGCCAAGGTGGAAAAGGAAGAAGATAAAATGAAGCCAGAAGGGGTGACAGGCTTAGAAGATAAGGAGGAGTCAAGAAGGAGAAAGAAAGGGGAAGAATGATTTTAATGGACATAAGATCATGAAAAAGGTAGACTAATAAGACGCCTTTAATTTTTTTTTATTTTTTAATTTTTGTGGGTACATACTAGGCGCATGATATGATGCTCTGATACAAGAAGAAGTTCACAATTTTGACTTCCAGATGTGGCCCATTTGGAGAAATGGCAAAATGTGATCAGGCAAGTGGAGGCAGCCACATGGATAGGAGGGGAATGTTACTGGAGCAGAGAGCCGGGGTCAAGAACCTGGGAGGACAGCAGTGTTAGGTGACTGATCTAAGGAATGTTGAAGTCCCAGAGACAGTATAAGCAGGGGAACAAGCCAAGTGCCAAGGCCCTGTAGTCCAGCTTGCTTTCCCACACATGCATGCCCTCTGCCCTTTCCTTATCTCTAAGGCAGCTCAGGCTCAAACAGGTGGTAGTTTAATAGTATATGGACTTTGGGGTCAGTACTGTTAGTCCTGACAGCCTGCTGTTTACTCACTGCTAACATTAAGTTCTTCAGGACTCTATTTTATCACTTGTAAAATGGGACTCAATATCTGCCTAACAGAGATTTCAGAATTAAATGAAATAATGTGTGTGAAGCACTTGGTACATGCGCAGTCAGTGCTGAGAAAGCAGCCTTGAACATCCTGGCACTGGGCAGATGCTCACAGCCAGGCCGTGTTCTCCTACTGGATAGAAACAATATTACAGGATCTCAGTGTCAGCCAAGGCCACTCTGAGATCATGATAAAGTGAGACAAAACATGGTCACTGTGCAGCCCATAAAATATTAAACATTCCCCTCTCTAGGCTGAAATGAGTGACTGCTACTTCTTTGCCAATTATAGTTTTTTCCCTGCTCCAGTCTGTCCTACCTAGAGAGAATATTTTTTGAGATGCCCAGTTGAAGGACTGCCCCCCACTTTGTAACAATACCCATTCTAGAGTGGGCCCCTGCTTCATTAGACTCACCCCTAAATTACGTAAGCATGCGCCAATCCTGTAATAAGTTCCTTCTGACAACCTCACACTGAGAAGTTCCATGGTTTTCTAAGGTATGAGTTCTCCCTCAATGAAGTGAGCAGGGAACCCAGCTTATTCAAGCACAGGTGTTTCCTGTTGGTCTTGGCTGAAGAACATCAAAATGCTCAGTTAGACATAATTATTATCTTGGGAGTTCATTTCTCTTCCTCTTCTGATGTTGAAACATGTTTACAAAACATGAACATTGAATTTCCCATTGGTGTTAAATTGGAAAATCCAGGCCGGGCGTGGTGGCTCACGCCTGTAATCCGGGCACTTTGGGAGGCTGAGGTGGACAGATCACAAGGTCAGGAGATCGAGACCATCCTGGCTAACATGGTGAAACCCCGCCTCTACTAAAAAATAAATAAATAAATAAATAGGAAAATCCAAAATTAGCCTATATTAAACTAATGACATTATGAGTTGGCTTCATGAAAAACAGAATAATCTTGGTAGTATTTTTTTTTCTTCTTTAGAGACAGAGTCTAGCTCTATCTCCCAAGCTGGAGTGCAATGGCATGATCATGGCCCACTGCAGCCTTGAACTCCTGGGCTCGAGTGGTCCTCCTGCCTCAGACTCCTGAATAGCTAGGATCACAGGTGCATGCCACCATACCCAGGGATTTTTGTTTTTGTTTTTATTTTTTGTTTTGTAGAGATGAGGTCTCATTATGTTGTCCAGGCTGGTCTCAGACTCCTGACCTCAAGCAATCCTCCTGCCTCAGCCTCCCAAAGTGCTGTGATTACAGGTGTGAACCACTGCACCCAGCCCTTGGTGGTATGTTTAATCTCCTCTGGGATCACTGAGTGCTGGCTAAAAAGGAATATCAAGGTGTTACAGAATACCTTTTCCTTTATCTAGAATTTTCTGCAGAGTAAGTACAGTGTTGTTATTTGTCTCATAATCACTTGGCCCTTGTTAGCTCAGCATGTCCCAGATTTGATATGATACAAAGTTTTAGTCTTGTTTTTATAAACACTCACTCCTGATCCAAGTACAATGAAAGTCACATAGGGCTGTAGGGACATGTTGGTCCCTAGGAGTAGGAAGAGAGGCAGTGACTATGTGGTGTTATGAGGGGGCATCTGGAGCAACTATTTATGAACTGCTACCAGGCCCCCTTTTCCCTCTCATCATATCCACTAGAAGATTGTTAAGGGTTCTTTTTTATTCTAAAATTCCAGCAGCCTAATACTGTATTTTAAGACCCTTGCTCTAACAGGCTTCCATTCTATTTTTCTTTGCCCTACAACATGGAATAAATTCAGCAAATCTTTTCTGAGCACCTACTATACATGAGGGACAGTACTGGGCACTATGGAGACTATAATGATGAGTAAGACATGTCCTCGCCCTGAAAGAGCTGGAGAGTAGACAGATTAGGGTGACATCAGGATACAAATGAACAGGTTCATGCAGGATGTGGAAATGAGTTTGGGAGGGAGGTGCCTGGGTAGAAGGAACTTGAGGGAGGGAAGTTGCCATTTAAGGATTGCCAGCTGCTTCTCTATTTGGAAACAGTAAATCATCTTGCTGCAAATATTCTCTATTCTAGAAAGACTTACGTAGGTGGGTCCTCTTAGTGGTATAAATAAAAGGAAAGATGGCAGCTATTGTTCTGGGGGAGGGTGTAACAGAATTCTGTTCTGACAAAGGCTGCCCTTTGGAGGATCAGGAGTATGCAAAGCCGTTAAAGAATAATGCTTTAAATATATCACGTATATTTAAATATATCATGACCCTCATACAAATGTAAGACGCACATTTGTCAAAATTTTATTTAACTGACTAATTAATGAGGGAACCAGTAAGATGTTGCGATCAGTTCAAAGGCAAATTTAAAGTACCACACTTATATAGGTCAACCATGAATGCTAAAATGAATTTACAAATAGATGCAAAACTGGCTTCTTTTGTAAAGAAGGGGAATCAATTGTCCTTACACAGATTTTACATTTACATTCCTATCAGTTGTCTACAAATCAGAGTTATAAAATTGTTCAAAGGTAATGAAAGTCGCAGAGGTCCCATAGAATCAGATAATCCAGAAAGGTATGCTAGATAAAGATAAAGACAGTCAGTCATCTTTCGGTTCATTTTAAAGTCTTAAACAATTTTTCCTTGCAAATCTCTTTGGGACACTGATATTGTCCTAATAGAATTCTACTGAGAGAGAAAGGCATTAAGAGCCCCAAAAGGAAGTCTCCATGAGGGAAGAGGTGAGCCAGGCTCCGCACTAGCATCCAGAGGGCTGGTCCTGGCATGTGGCCAAAGCTGTCCCTCTACTCCTAAGCCTGGTAGCATGATGGACATGCTGCAGGGACCATGACAGAGTATCTGAGTGCAAGCCCAGGACTTGGAATGTTGGAGACCAAACAAGAGGCCTGTGCACTTACCTTGGCTGGCAAGGGCATCACTACGGCAGTGGGAAAGAACCCAGTGACTGTACCACATGGATTTTCAGTGGTGGTGCTAGTAGTAGCTGAAAATTGAATCCCTAAAAGACCAGTTAGATCTTCTAGTTCTTCACCTTTATGGGGTATTTGGAAGTGGTCCCCTGGAGTTTGAACTTTCAGGGGAAGCAGAATTCTGAGAAACCTCATTTTTTAAAAAGCAGGTAGGGAATTGAGTTTGGCAGTTTCTTATACAAGAGTTTTAAGAGAGTGGTGGTTATAGAAGCCAGACTGTAAATGGTTGAAGAATGAGTGGGAGGTTAAAAAATGATGGCAATGAGTGAAAGTAATAATAATAATACAGCGAATTCCATTTTCTATCTGTTTAAAACAATTAGAACTGGTTATTGTTTAGTTAATTGAAAAAATAGCTAGAGCATGGAATCGTAAGAAAATCTCATAAATAATTTTAGGCATATTTAGATTTAAAACACATAATTGTATGTACAGCCATCAGTCAATTGATATTCTACAAAGCCTTTTATTTGAGTATAAGTCTGTGATTAGAGTTCTGTGTTACATTTCTTGAACAAACCACACTAATAAATTATTTTGTGTGAAGACTCTTCCTAGAGCTTTATAATTTTCCTCAATCGTTTATAAAGTTTTGCCAATATCTAATTTTGTAGCAATTCTTTTTAGCAATTCACTTTTATCAAGTCTTTTGAAAACATTCACAAAGCATTCGAAAGAAGTTTCACAAAAAGCACTTTTGCAGTTACAGGTCATTGGTTTAGTATTATGTGATTATAACAACAAGCACAGCACAAATAAACAGGTTTTGGGCCAATTGCAATTCAAAGGGCGGGAACCGACATGTCCAGATACTTAGCATGCCACGGGCATGTCAAAAGTGGCTGTAGGCCGGGCGCGGTGGCTCAAGCCTGTAATCCCAGCACTTTGGGAGGCCAAGACGGGCGGATCACGAGGTCAGGAGATCGAGACCATCCTGGGGAACACGGTGGAACCCCGTCTCTACTAAAAAATACAAATAACTAGCCGGGCGAGGTGGCGGGCGCCTGTAGTCCCAGCTACTCGGGAGGCTGAGGCAGGAGAATGGCGGGAACCCGGGAGGCGGAGCTTGCAGTGAGCTGAGATCCGGCCACTGCACTCCAGCCTGGGCGACAGAGCGAGACTCCGTCTCAAAAAAAAAAAAAAAAACAAACAGTGGCTGTATATTTTAAGAGGGAATGGAGAATGGGGTTGAATCAGATGGATGGGTTAGGTAGAAAGTAGTTAAGAGAGCTTCTGTGCAACAGAAAACATTGATTGTATCCTTAATTGGTCTAACCATTCAAGTGTTGCTTTAGCCTAATCTCAATTCATCTTTTCAGCAACCAATGAAGTGAACACTATTATTATCTTCGTTTTAGAAATGAGATGATGAAAGCAGAAAAAGGCTAAATCATTCATCCAGAGACACACCAAGCTAATAAGTACAAGTAACAGAATTTAAACACAAAGCTAGTGTCTTTAACAGCTTCTGCACAAAATTCTCTTTTGGGAATTTTGAGGGTGAACAGGAGCAGGTATGAAAGGGGATAGCCTCAGGAGTGTACTTTATACCAACCGTTTTGTCTCTTGGGAATAGCACTCTGATTTGCTTTGGGATAACACCCCTCTCTTGCTCTGGGGTCTACATTAAATAGAATTCATCACCCACCCAAGCTCCAGGAGAAAACACATGACCCAGAAATGGCCAATGAGAGCACTTTATTCCCCTAACCACGGTGACTGCCTGAGAGGTGAGCACATGGTTCAATTTTGGCCAATGAGGGCCAGGCCTAGGATTCTTCCTAGTAACGTTGGGAAAGAAAAGTCCTTTTGTATCCCTATTCTCCTACCCATCTCACCTCCCAGGATCACTAGCTAGGGACCATGAAATCCTGTCTGAACATGAAGCTAACAAAGGAAAGCAGGGACTAGAGGTGGAAAGAAGACTAGTAACATACCAGTTTTTCAGCTTCTGGTTCCAACCAGCTCCAGTTCCAGTCTGGAACTCTACCAGACCAGTTCCTCATAATGTACAAAACTGAGTTTAAAATCCAGTTTTTTTTTTTTTTTTTTTTTTTTTTTTGAGACGGAGTCTCGCTTTGTCACCCAGGCTGGAGTGCAGTGGCGCGATCTCGGCTCACTGCAAGCTCCGCCTCCCGGGTTCCCGCCATTCTCCTGCCTCAGCCTCCCGAGTAGCTGGGACTACAGGCGCCCGCCACCACGCCCGGCTAATTTTTTGTATTTTTAGTAGAGACGGGGTTTCACTGGGTTAGCCAGGATGGTCTCGATCTCCTGACCTCGTGATCCGCCCGTCTCGGCCTCCCAAAGTGCTGGGATTACAGGCTTGAGCCACCGCGCCCGGCCCAGTTTCTATTCTTAAGGTGCAGGTAGCTGAAGTCAGGTCTCACGTATATGTCAAACTCATAGCAAACAAACAAAAAAAATTAATGTATTTTCTGGCCCAGCGCAGTGGCTCACGCCTATAGTTCCGACACTTTGGAAAGCTGAGGCAGGTGGATCACTTGAGTCCAGAAGTTCGAGACTAGCCTGGGCAACATAGCAAGACCCTGTCTTTACAAAAAATATAAAAATTATCAGGGCGTGGTGGTATGCACTTGTAGTACCAGCTGCTTGGGAGGCTGAGGCAGGAGGATCACTTGAGCCCAGGAAGTCGAGGCTGCAGTGAGCTGAGATCACACTGCTGACTTACTAGAACTGAATCAAAAGAAAAGCCCCACCTCTCCACACCCAAGTAACAAGGATCAGAGGCTACTCTCTTTGCACTGCATGGTAGATGAAAAATGAAAAGCACCTCCAATTGGTCCCTTCCCACAACCAATCAGACTACCCAATTCTTCATGTGTAACTTTGTAATTTCACTTCAGCCTCTGATTGGTCACCTCCCATGACCAATCAGTTTGGTCATGGGTCACTCCTTCATTTACATAGGGTGTAACCAAGTAACCAATGGGAAACCTGTAGAGAATATTTAAACCCCAGAAAATTCTGTGACTAGCCTCTTCAGCCGCTTGCTGGAGCAGGCTCCCACTCCATGGAATGTACTTTTGTTTTAGTAAATCTGTGCTTCCGTTGCTTCATTCTTTCATTGTGCTTTGTTTGTGTGTTTTGTCCAGTTCTTCGTTCCAAACACCAAGAACCTGGACAACTCGTAGTCAAGACCCTCCACCGATAACAACTGCACTCCCCACAGGCAACAGATGGAGACCCTGTCAGGAAAAATATATATATATATTTTTCTGCTGCAATGTGCTGTGTCTATTTGTCTATACTTACCTCCCTTTTTTTATTAGACTTCTCATTGTTCCTCTTTTACTCCTCTGACCCACTACTAATGGCTAATTAAAATGTTTTTCCCAGTCTAGAAATAGACTTCCTGTCTAAGACTACAGAAAGACATGCATGTAGAAAAGCGCAAGCATTTTAGCCGTGAACCCCTTTTCAGAATGAAATCTTACCTGGAATTCTAAGATATTAAATTGTGGTTTTTCAGGTTGAAGTTGGTGCAGAGGACCTGAGAAGCACAAACCAACTCCAGCTGTGGCAACTCTGTTTGTTATCTGACAAACTCTCAGATGTATAGTATAGGATGGTGGCTGTTGACAAAGCACAGAATAGAATTTTGACAAGCCTAATGATTTTTGAAACCTGTTTGTCAAATCTTGTCATATACTGTGAGGATCCATCAAAATGACAATCTGCACGCCCTACCAACATGACTAATTCCTTAAAACAATCAGAAATCTCATTACTTTGAAAGAAAGAAGAAAATGTAGAAAGATATGTTTAGCATCCTCTCTCTTTTAACAATTATGTGGCTTATAAAACAGAGAATAGATATTGAACCAACATTGCGATTTAATTAGGGTAATAGTTTCAAAATGACTCTATCAGAAACTAGAGAAGGGAATATCTTTGGAGAGCCTGAGCCTGTGTTTCAACCACTGCAGCGGCAGAGCAACTAAGAGAAGAATAATAAACAGCTGTGATATTTAAGGGTGGACACTTTTAAGCAGTAAAAAACAAAAAGTATCATTATTACCATCATCATCATCATCACCATCAAATCTAACACTTTGAGCACGGAGCGTGTGTTGGGCACTGTGCTAAATATGCTGTGTGCACCCCCTCATTTTATCCTGACAGCCCTCTGAGGGCGATACTGATATTATCTCTGAGAGATTAAGTGGCTTGCTCAGAGTCACATAGCTGATAAGTGGCAAAGCTGGGGCCAGACCTCAAGTCAATCTGTCTCCAAAGTTCTTTAATACAACTGAAGCTTGTAAGTATCGGAATGTGCGGAGCCCAGATATCCCAAGCACAGATCCATAGCCAGGGGTTCCAGTACTCCCTGGAATTTGGTCTCCCCCTTCCCACTTCACTCACTGAAAAAGGATGACTACAGATGTGAACTTTCACTAGTCTGGGATTCATGACACCTTATGTGGAATTGATTAGTTCAAAGACCTCGAGCAGGGAGTCTCTCCTTTATTTTCTCAGTAGGTCTGTGAGTTAAGGAGAGGAAGGTTTTATTATTGCTGACGTCCATCCTAAATAAGAAAAAACAGGCACAGAAGATGGTGAAACTTTTCAGGGTCATACAGGGAATCCTTATGACAGCAAGTCTTTCTGTAATAAACTATTGGCTTGCATGCTAGAAAGGACTTGTGGCCCCAGAAGCAAAGCCTAGACCCTGGCCTTCCTCCTTCTCACCTTCCTGCTAAAGTCAGGGGCCTGAATGGGACCTTAAAAGCAGGATCAAAATAGCTAATATTTATTAAGTTTTACTCTGTGCTTTATGTACGTTACATCATTCATACCTCTCTGAAACCTTCTGCAGTAGGCACTATATCCTCCAGGTAAGAAGAAAGGAAAATAGAGATTCAGCATGGTTAAGAAACTTGCTCAGGATGACACAGCTAGTTGGAAACAGAGCTGGAATTTGAATTTGGCCAGTCTTGCTTCTAATTTATACTCTTAATCTGGCACAAATCAGCCATGTCCAATGTAGAAAAGGATTATATTTTAATTTGTTTGTTTACTTAGAATTGGAACATGTTTTCTCTTAGAAACAATTTTTAAGTGGTAGGGCTCCCAGATCAGCCCACAGAGGCCTATTTATGCCTTGATGTTGTTCAAATTCACCTATTTGCAGAAAAAATAGCAGGAACAAGATGTTTCAATGATGATAATGAAAGTAAATACAAAAGCAAATACAATGAATAAGGAACATTTAAAAAGTCTTAAATATCTATGTTGGGAAAATCAAAATCACTAGAAGAGGTAAATGAAAATTTTGGGAAAGCTTCTGAACATTTCTCCCAACCAATTTCAAGTACTTTAGAGGTGATTACTACTGGCCATTTGTTATGAATTTCCTATTTTCTGATCCAGATGCAATAGCATTAGTCATACACTCATCAAAAATACAAAGGCTGTTGTCTTTCAGTTTTGCACCCGAAAAGAGAGGTGTGTGATATAAAGAAAATGCATGAACTTTGAAACCCAGCAGACAGGGATTAAAAACCAAACTTCTGACAAATAGAGAAGCAATTAGAAAATCTCAGTCCCACTTGAGCAGGTCTTAAGTGAGTCTGTAAGTGGAAAGCTGTAACGTTTGGGTTGTCTGGTCATTCCTCTGAACAGAATAGGGCATAAGACCTCAGGTATCACACGTAGAAATAGTTTGAAGAATTGGGGTGACTAAGTCAAAAGGCTAAAATTATGAAAGATTAAAATGTATCATGAGAAACAAAACATTGAAATGTGTTAGGAGAAATTGCATGTACAAAAATCAACTCTGGTTCCAGGCTTGAAAGAAATCGTTCTATGAACAAAGTAGGTATACTAATGAATGCCCAGAGGAGACCCACTGAACTGGTAGCTTTTCAAGATATCCCTCACTGCAGTCAGGCCATAGGAGTGTAGGATAAGAAGAGACTGTAAAAAGTAAACCAGTACATTTCCTGGTTCTGGCTCAAACTGCCCTTACTTCAAACCAGAAACCAAACCTTGGTCCTTTACTTAAAAATACCCAGATGATATTGCAAAACCTTTCTCAAGAACAACTGTTAGAAAGTGACGTTCTTTTGAAAACTCAATAACCATCAATTTTGGTTAAATATTTTGCCTTCTCTTAGTTTATACTCTTGCCAATTGGACCTTTGGTAATGTTGACGGAAAGATTGATTGACTTTAAAATCCAAATCAAATTCTGAATCCTAACATTCTAGAGCCAACCAAATGCAGCTATTATCCATCCTTTCTTCATGCCAGAAAGTGTTTTTAATACAAGGTTTTTCTCAGTATCTCAATAATATCTCAGCAGAAAAAAAGAAAAACCTGTAAAATTTCAATATCTTTTGTATGAAAGGTCACTTTTTTTAAAAAAAAAAAAAAAGGTATTATTTTTCCATTTGAAAAATAAGCACACTGGTCAATCAACAGTTTATATCTGGTCCTTTTAGAGATTTTGCAATACAGTGAAGATTTTCTCTTTTGACAACATTTTTCTTTCCATAAAACAATTATTGTTCAGGGGCAGATTTCATTGTTTTAGCAGTGGAGTGAGCCACAGCCGCATCTGAGAAGAGAACTTGAAGGTCCTTCAGGCATCTGAGATAAACAGCTCCCTTGGAAACCTACAGCACCTTCTGTTTCCTCATCTCCATTGCTAGGAGAGGAGAGTCACTCTCCCACTAGTGGAAAAGCTTGACTTGGGTCTTGCTTATAGGACCAAATCATAGCCTAAGAGCAGAGAGAGCCAGGAAGCCATCTGACAGCTATAGAATTTCTCTCTTGTATTACTTTCTCGAAAGTTTCTTAAAGCCCTGGGAGTGCCAATCTATATCCTGTTGATATTGTGTATGCTCAATAACGGGGTGATGATCTGACATAAAAATCGGTCTTTTCCAGTGTGGTCAGTAATATGTGGCCCTCTTAGGTCTAAGTGAGCCTTGTTAAAGCTACATTCAATGAAAGCAGTCTCTTGTCTCACTACTCCAAGAACTATGTGTGTTGTGTCCTTGTGTGTACACGCAAACACAGTAACACACACACAGACTCACACACATATATGTAAATTGAAACTATGTGCCAGGGTTTACTTGACACACATTTTTTAGTTGATGTTCACAGCCACCTCATAAGCTGGTGTTAATTCTTAAGCTTTAATACCGAGTCTTAAGAAAAGTTACAAATTTGCTGAAGATCTTACAGCTGGTAATGGTAGGGCTGGGATAGGAACCAGATACACCTAGATGATTGCAGTGGTTAATGTAGCAACTGTTACCAGTGTCCTGCTTACAGCCTTCACCAACTAAGCTCCAGCTGACACAGCTCCCAGTGTGGGCCTTTAGGGCCTGGAGGCTCTTTTTGGAACCATGGGAAGCTATTCTAACTGACATGCTTGTGCAGAGAAGCACCAGGAAATGACCACAGCCTCTCTCCACTCCAACAGCCCTCCAAATCTATCTCTCCTAGCCACTTGCTACTCAGGAAGAATTATTCTGAGATACGTTTTTTATGCCATTTTTCAGAACATCCCTGTAAAATTACATTTCAATTGCCCACAGCAGTGGTTGGTTTAATAATGGAGCCTTGGCTAGGCACGGTGGCTCATGCCTGTAATCCCAGCACTTTGGAAGGCCGAAGTGGATCACCTGAGGTCAGGAGTTCAAGACCAGCCTGACCAACATGGTGAAACCCCGTCTCTACTAAAAAATACAAAAATTATCTGGGCATGGTGGCAGGCGCCTGTAATCCCAGCTACTCAGGAGGCTAAGGCAGGAGAATCACTTGAACGTGGGAGGCAGAGGTTGCAGTGAGCTGAGATTGCACCATTGCACTCCAGGCTGGGGCGACAGAGCAAGACTCCATCTCAAAAATAATAATAATAATAATAATAATAAAATTTTAAAAAAATAATGGAGTCTTTACTAGCTTCCTTTCCTGTGTCACGTCCCCATTTCCTACCCGTGTTCCCTGCACTTCCCAAATAAACGACTTATACTCAAATTTTTGTCTCAGGGTCTGGTTTGGGAAGAATGCAAACTGAGACAGTCACACAACCCAGTTCAGATATATAGATCCATAACTATGGCTTTCCAAAGACTTCCTTTTGGGGTTTTACAAAGACCACAAAATGAAGAGTGCAATTGAACACAATAGAGAGGAGAACTATATACATTTTATTATTTAGTTAATACAATTCTATCATAAACCACCACTTGGTGGGGTCTGACTATCATTTTCCCATTCCCTCCTCACAAAGGAAGTGCAACCCTAAGAAAAGAACCCTAAGGAAAGGATTGGTCAAGATAAGTCTTTTTCTTCTGATCTTTGGGCTGGAATCATTTGTTCTGCTGACGTTCTGTGTCTACCACTCTGATATGCTGGGACGGGACTTCCTGCATGGGGCTACTTATTCCAGATCTCTGCTCCATGGATTTTTCAAGCTTTAATTTATAGGGTTTTTAAAATAGAATTGATTTTTTAGAGTAGCTTTCGCTTCACAGCAAAATTGAATAGATACTACAAAGAGCTCCCATATAGTCTCTGCCCCCCACAACACAGCCTCCCACACTGTCAGCACCCCCACACGGGAGTGGCTACATTTGTTACAATGGACGAGCCTACATTGTCATCTCATTATTGCCTAAAGTCCATAGTTGACACTCTTGGTGTTGTACATTCTGTGAGTATTGGCAAATGTATAACGACATGTACCTACCATTAGAGTGTCTTACAGGACAATTTGGATTCCCCAAAATTTCTCTGGGTTCTGCTCTTCATTCCTCCCTCCTCGCAACCCTTGGCAACCACTGGTACTTTCACTCTCTTCACAGTTCTGCCGTTTCTAGATGTCACATAGGTGGAACCATACAGTATGTAGCCTTTTTCAGATGGGCTTTTTCACTTTATAATATTTTTTGAAGTTTCCTCCATATCTATTCATGGCTGGATGGTTCATTTCTTTCAAGCACTGAATTATAGTTCATTGTCTAAATGTACCCTAGTTTATCCGTTTGCCTACTGAAAGACACCTCAGTTGCTTCCAAGTTTTGTCAATTATTATTAAAGCTGCTATTAACATCCATGTGCAGGTTTTTGTGTGGATATAAGTTTTTAATTCATTTGGGTCAATACCAAGGAGCACAATTGCTGGATCATATGGTAAGAGTATACATAGTTTTGTAAGAAACAGCCAAACTGTCTTCAAAAATGGCTGTACCATTTTGCATTCCCACCAGCAATGGATGAGAGTTCCTGTTGTTCTACATCCTTCCCACCATTTTGTGTTGTGCGCATTTTGGATTTTGGCCATTCTGATAGGTGTGCAGTGATATCTTCTTGTTGTTCATATTTCGGCACCATTTTTTACATCACTTACATTGCTGAGGAAGGCTAGCCCTACAAAGTGTCAACGATGTACTACTTATCCCAGAGGGGGGTTATCCAACATCTCTCTCTGTTTGCTTGAGGACACAGCTCTGGCAGTTCCCCTGTGGAGGGGAAGGGATCCAATTCTATTACTTTTGGGAAACAGTGTCACTTCCTGGTGGGACTCATGAAAAGTCCTTCTCTGCGAGCTGGTTCCGTAACACTTCCAGGTAACGTCACTGGCTACTGCCTGGGACCACAGGAGTTACTGTTCAGGGCTTTCTTACCCATTTCATTTTCAGTCCCTTTCTTGCTAAGCACACCATGAAGGCCAGTGGTTTTCAATCTCATTTGTCTTGGTCATTTGACAAATAATCAAGTTTTCTAATGATTTACACTTTATTCTTAAGTTTAAAAAGATGCAAGATTATCTTTATAATAACTTCATCTTTCACCTGTTCTCCAAAATGCTTTCTTTAGTAAGAGGGAAAGGGAGGGAGTAAAGCCAAATGGGAGGAACCTAGAAATTCCATAGCACATGGGTGTGTCATGGGGAGAATTCTGAGAACCTCTGAGGCAGGCTCTTGTCTTACTGGGCAATGCTCAACATTTGGAAAAGCTGATGATGAGGTGGGGTCAAGAGGTGGACATGAATGCAGAGGCTTAAAGTTTTACAAACAATGACCTAATAGCAATGATTTTTTTTTTTTTTTTTTTGAGACAGAGTCTCACTCTCTCCCCCAGGCTGAAGTGCAGTGGTGCAATCATGGCTCACCGCAGCTTCTATCTCCTAGTCTCAAGTCATCCTCCCACCTCAGCCTCCTGAGTAACTGGAACTACAAGCGCACACCACCACACCCAGCTAATTTTTTGTATTTTGTGTACAGACAGGGTTTCATCATGTTGCCCAGGCTGATCTCCAACTCCTGGGCTCAAGCGATCCTCCCACCTCCGTCTCCCAAAGTGCTGGAATTACAGGCCTGAGCCACCATGCCCACCTGCTAGCCACTATTCTAAGAGCTTTGTATGTATGATTGCATTTAGTACTCAAAACAATAACAAGTACTTTTACTATCACCTCCATTTTGCAGACAGTTTAAAGAACTTACCCGTAGCTCCAATGGCACAATCAGTTAATATATGGTGCTCTTAGGAACTTACCAGACATCACAGAGCTATGGACTGAATCTAGCCAGACTGATCCAGGTTCTGTGTTCCTCAATATGCTACATCACCTTGATGCTGAGACTCATCTGAGACTTTCTTAATGGAATTTCCTCACCCCACGCCGCCTCCTCTGTTAATAGCATGATATTATTAGGTTGGCGCAAAAGTAATTGAGACTTTTGCCATAAAAGCAATGTATCCATTCGCCTACTGAAAGACATCTTGGTTGCTTCCAAGTTTTGTTAATTATAATTAAAGCTGTTATTAACATCCATGCACAGGTTTTTGTGTGGACATAAGTTTTTAATTCATTTGGGTCAATACCAAGGAGCACAATTACTGGATCATATGCTAAAAGTACGTGTATTTTTGTAAGAAACAGCCAAACTGTCTTCCAAAGTGGCTGTACCATTTTGCATTCCCACCAGCAATGAATGAGAGTTCCTGTTGCTCTACATCCTTGCCAGCATTTGGTGTTGTCAGCAAACCTGCTCTCCCCTCCATTCTATTAGGTTGGTACAATTACTTTTGCAATTACTTTTGCACCAACCTAATAGGATGGAGAGGAGAGCAAGTTTCCCAATGACTGTCCTCACTCACCCATGTATTTATTCATTCATTTAACTGACAACTTCCAATCAAGCTCCAACTGTGTACTGGGTACTCTGCTCAACCTTGAGAATACAGCAAGGAATGGGACAAAGTCCCTCCTACTCTCATGAGAAGTATATCCTTCAAGTTGAAAACCAACAATAAACATACACATAAATGTGGGAACTGTGATGGTGACAAGTGGCGGGAATAGAAGAAACATACACAATAGAGAGTGTCTGAGAAGTACTTTAGACTCAGTGGGCTGAGACCTGAGCCACAAGAAAGACTTCATGAGAAGATCTAGGTTGAGAGAGCCCCGAACAGAAAGAAAGGGAGCCTACTGCATGTGTTTGGAAACAGACAATAGGGTGGCATTGTTGGAGTGAAATAAGGAGGCCTGGAGCCCAACCAGGTACATCCCTGCAGGCCATGGAGAGGACCTTGGATTCTACAGCATGTATAATGGGAACATGGGAGGGTTTGAACATGGGAGTTAGATTATCCACATACACCATATTTTTTAAGGTTTTCATTCCTTACAGGTGCAGTGGCTCACACTTGTAATCCCAGCACTTTGGGAGGCCACGGCAGGAGGATTACTTGAGGCCAGGATTTTGAGACTAGCCTGGGCAACATAGTGAGATCCTGCCTCTACAAAAAGATTTAGAAATTAGCCAAGTGTGGTGTGCGTGCCTGTAGTCCCAGCTACTCAGGCGGCTGAGGTAGGAGGAGTGCTTGAGCCCAGCAGTTCGAGGCTGCAGTGAGCTATGACCATGCCACTACTCTCCAGCCTGGGTAACATAGCAAGACTTAGTCTTGCAAAAAGACAAAAAAAAGTTTTCATTCCCTGGTTTCACCTGTAGCAGGAGTTGTCAACTGGTTGACAGAGACCTTTCTGCCTGTGTTAGTGTTTAGTGTCTTATTCAGTTGATCTTCAAATGGGTAGCTGCCACCATATTCCTTTTCCTACTGATTCCTGGGAATACCAGCTAGGCAGAATCTGAGTGGCCCAACTCTTGATCTGTACACTGCTCTTAGGGCCCCAGAGAGCCACAAATAGACTGCAAAGCTGTCAGCCAGCCCCTAGGTTGTGCCCAAATTCTGTCTGGCCTGTGTGTACATCAGCATGTGGAGAGGTTGCTCCGCATCCACCAGATACCCAAAGAGGTCCCTAAGCCACAGAAACATTAAATCCACTGCTCATCTGCATGAGAAAAATGTGACACGGGAGAACCCCTGACAAACAACTCTACTAGCAAATACCTGGGATCATATTGAGTCCATATAAAATGCTTACAACAATCACATAGATTTTGGAGATGAATGTTAAGTGTCCGACAAATATTTGTTAAATGAATAAATGAGAAATTATCCAGTTCCCCATCCCCTGCATGTTTCACGGTTGAGAAAACTGAAGCCCAGGCAGGTTCCATATTTCACCCAAAGCGACATATTTAGAATGTGGCAACGCTGAGTCTCAAACCAAGATCTTTCAACTTTGACAACTGAACTCTCCACTTTAGTACACATCATATTAAAGAACATATTAAGGAATATTTGCCACAAACATAAATATCTTCCTGGGATATTAGAATGCAATAATGATAATAGCTAATATATCCCTAGCACTCACAATGGGCTAGCCAACCATTGCATCCTCTCAATAACTTCATGAGGTAGGCACTATCATTATCCTCAATTTACAGCAAGGCCCCTGAGGCACAGAGTGGGTAAGTCAGTTATCCAACATCACACAGAGTTGCAGTGGCACTAGTCAAACCCAGGATCCGCATGCTCAAGGCCACACAGCCCCTCAGACTGAGTTTGTCACCTTGCAACTTCTTATACTGGAAACCTGGGCACAACTCGGGTACAGGAAGACCCTGGCCAGGAGGTTGATGGGTTCTTAGCAGTCAAAAACAAAAGTTCCTAGGATGTGAAAATCCAAAACACTGAGAAAACCCTACCTGACTTGTGAAATGAAAACCCTTTCCTCAAAAATGTAAAAGCAGAGGGAATTAACAGTAAAAGGATAGAGAAAAAGCATTAAGCCCGCTAGAATACAAAATCAGTGGGCAACAAGACATTTTACAAAGTGAAGGTGGCAGTTATCTATGTCTGTGAGACTTTTATGGCATTTTCTTGACAGTCACATAATGAAATTATTTCAAAATGGGCCCTTCAAGTTTATTAGCATTAAAAAAAAAACCCAGCATTTTATTTTTCCCTTATTTTTCCTGCTGAGTGTAGCATATTTTGTATACGGACCTTGTATTTTTCTTTTGGATGTACTCCACGTTTCTCTGAGGCTCCCAAAGCAACCCCTGGAAGGTATGTGTCATAGACTCAGCTGTACTACAGATGGCTGGATAGGTTTTCTCTTCTTCCCTGGATTCTGATGAACTAGAGTTACTTTGTTTTCTTTTAGGAAGCAATGCCTTCAGAATATGTTGAGTCCAGTTTTGACGTATGATGGCTTCCACATTTATAATTTTAGTTTTGTAACAGCACTGTCCCAGTTGTTTACATTGTTATCCAAAGGCATGAAGAAAGACATCAAGACTTGGCACAGTCAACTGTAAGTTTTTTCAGGTTGTACATGTGAACTTTTATGTACATTGGAGCAAAACAGAAAACAAAGTGTAATTTGGAACCTTATATGTATGCAGTGTAGGAAATAACTATATGTCCATATGCAAAAGAGGTTTAGTAACTGAGGGAACCAAACATTCACAGGAACGAGAAAATCTGAGCTCCTTCTGTAATAATGCCCCATGACTTTGCTAGGCTACATAACTTCATAGTTTCATTTCCCCATTTGTAATAATAAACTAGGTGAGATTGCTTTTATTGTCATTATTAGAGCTGTTTTTCAGGATCTCTGGTTACTCTCCTAATGAGATTTTTAGAGATATTTTAGCAGAAATTTCATATCATGCATACATCAGTGAATTCCACAGTACAATATGTTTAACCTGTTTCTAAAAATGGGGCCCTCTGCTCATTAACCTTATGCTAGATTTGTTCTTCAGCAGGAAAAGTATCCAATATTTCAGAGGAAAAACTTGGACTACAGCAATAAATGGCCTAACCATGTCTTACTATTGAAATTAAAAATTAACCATTGTGTTCCATTCTTTCTTTCTGGTTCCTTGGTTGCACATAGGTGGGAGGAGGCAAAGGACTTTCCCTCTCCATTTTTTCCTAATTCTTTGCTTGAATTCACATATTTGAGCCAAGAATTTCTTGCCTATAGCTGGGAATGCACCCAGCAGTTGATTTTTGGCTTGTATCTGCTTATTTCTAAGAAAGTCCTCTTTATTCACCAAGGTCCCAAACAAAAGCTGTTCTCTGTGAGGCCTTCCAAGACCGTCCACTGTGACCCTCCAGAAACTCAATCATCCCTTCCTCCATATCCAGTAATACTTTGAAACTACCACTGGTACAGCACAGAAACCTTTATACCACTTTTATTTAGGGAAGAATTGTTCCTTATTTATCTTTGCATTCCCAATGCCCAGATTTATTGCATATGTATCAGTGTCAGGCATAATGCTGAGTCCTGTTATGATTGACTGAAAAGAATACAGTGAGGTTTTAGGGACCTCACTTCAATCCCTTGAATGTAATGAATATAATAAGGAGAAGTGGATGAGTTTGTGCGGCAGAGACTGATTTCAATATTCATTTTCCCTTTCCTCCATTGTAATAGAACTCCTGATTTCTGGCTGGGCACAGAGCAATGCCAAGATAAAGACTGAATTTCCCAACCTCCTTTGCAGCTAAGTATGGCCATGTGACTCAGTTCGGTCCAATGGGATATAAGTGAAAGTGTCATATGGCAGCTTCTGAAATCTTCCTTAAAAGAGCTAGCAAATACCATTTACTATTTCTTCCTTGCCCCTTTCTACTTTCTGCCTTTAATGTAGATTCAATGGCTGGAGCTGAGCAGCCTTCTTGGGCCATGATGTAACCTATGGAGGCTATATGCTGGAGTTTCAGGATAGAGGGAGCCTAGATCCCTGAGGATCTCATGAAGAAAAGCTACCACATTAGCCCTAGATTGACAATTCTGGACTTTTATGTAAGAAAGAAAATCTGTGTGTTTAAGCCATGGTTATTCAGGGAGTAGGGAAGAGGGCTGTGCCAGTAACAGTTGAACCTAATCTTGATACTGGATTGGGTTTTTCTGCTTCTTAGACGAAGTGTTTTGTAACAACCTCAAACAAACAAACAAAAAACCTTCCCTCAAAGGTTTAGATGAGGCAACTGGAATCCTTCAGCTAGAAAATAAAATTTATTAATATCACCGATTGCCCTCCCCCAATCTTGGGCAAAAATTAGTAGCTTTTGTTATTGCATTCTTATTGTATGCCAGAAATGATAGTATGCTTCACATGTATGATTTTATTTAATCCTTGTAAAAACCATATGAGGTAGGGACTTGTATCATCTTCACAGTAGAGATACTAAGTAAACAGCTGTGAGTGATCAAAACAGGCCCAAATACAGGGCTGACTTCCCTCCTAGCGCGTGCATTAATCACTACAGGACCCTCGCTGCAGGGAGGGGCTGAGGAGAGACCCTTCCTCTGTCCACCAGGGAGCTTTACTTGCAAATTCAGTGAGCAACAATGCGGCAAATGCCAGATCATCAGGGAATGGAATTCTGCTATCAACAAGATGACCACTGTGTACACCCGCAGGAGAAGAACTGGTCTAGAAACTTGTCTGCTGACCTCTCTATAGACAGTCAGAGGCTAGAGAAACTCACCTCTCATGAGGAAGTCAAGGAAGGGCGACGGGTGAGGAGAGAATATGGGATTTGGATCAAGTGGAGCCTTGCAGCACAGGCAGAGGTGGGGAGGTCTGCCCACAGCCTAAAATGACCTCAGCCATAGAACCAAAGTCATACATAATGACATAGGCACACAGAAACCATAGAGCCAGCTTCACATTTGAAGACTGGAAAGTGAAACACCAAAAATTCATATTTAATATGAAAAGCATTCAGGAAAAAAAGATTTATACGTTTTGCTACTCTGACCTCAATGACAACCCCCAATCATAATGAAAAAGTAATTCACTCCCTTTTTGTCATCTATGGTATAAACACTCATTCATTCTGGAAATATGTATTGAGAGACCACTCCGTGCTTGGGCTGTACCAAGCAGGGACCAGGGCACACAAGGGAAGGATGTCCTCCAGCACAGTGCAGTCAGGTGCAGGTGGAAACACCTGCCTATAAAGAGATCCTTACAGTGCAAGGGGCCACGTGCCATATGGAAGTATGTAAGGGCTGGGTGAAGCTTGAATGGGCAGCATTCCACCTTGGGGTCAGAGAAGGTCTCCAAGGAAGATGATTAAGTAGGGTCTTGAGGGATGACTTCGACATCCCTCAAAACAAAAATAAAAAAAGGGACTCATGTTGGTTAATATAGAGGAAACCCCCTCTCCCTCATAGACAGCCTACCGTGGCTCCAGGGATAGCACTATTCATGTTAGAGAATCACAATTCATGCTCATAAAAATGGCCTTTGCACACCAAGAATAGAATGTTACATTCTGTCTACTCTGTTTAATAAGGCTAAGAAGAACAAACGCACTTTTCTCCCAAGATTTTCTGATCCTCCTCAAAAGTATTTTTTAAATAACAAACTGACAATTCAATTATGTGGGGAAAAAACATTGTGTTCCTAAAAATGCTACATCAAAGGAAACTTCCCACAAGAATACTCCTTCTCCATATATTTCCATTGCTCCCATTTTTTAAAAAGAATTAAATATTTTTAATGATTACAGGTACATAATAGGTATATGTATTCATGACGTACATGTGATGTTCTGATTCAGGCATACAATGTGTAATAATCACATCAGGGTAATTGGGGTATCAAAGACTTTTCTTCAATGATATAGATTCACATTTTCAGGGCAGTTCAATGTGGTGGGCAAAGCACAGGCATCAGAGTCAGCTAGATCTAAGCCCAAATCCCAATGCCACCTTCAAACCTGCTATATAAACCTCTGTTTCCTAATACACACAATAAGAATAATGATACATGCCTTGTGTGGTTGTCAACCTCAATTATATAAGCACCTAACACAACATCTAACATACATTAGGCCTCTATGTATGGCAGGTATCACAGTCTATGATGGTTGTTGCTATTCTTGTTATTCTATCCCAAGCATTCCAAAATGTTGTAATAGATAGGAAAAGCTGCTACAGAACAATTTTCCAGCAGAGATGGACAATCCTATCTGCCTCATTTGAATCTTCAGTGACCTTCTGGGTGAGCAGAGTGACTCAGAGAGCTATGACTAAGAGCCGAGTCCTCCACAGTGTGTCAAAATCATGATTTAACTTTATTCAGGAATGAGAATTCCATGAAAACTTATTTGTGGGTTGGGAATGATTTCAAGTGGTCATTGGATCCAACAACCCACTCTCACTTCCAGTATGTCAGAGCTCATTGGAGTCATTTAAATTAATGAAGTGCAGTGAGCGGCTGAGGCCGTAGACATGGCCAATCTAGCCTCTAACGTGCCCTGGAGGGACCCAAACTATTCAACAAAGGTATCTTCAGGGAGTCCAAGCTATTCCACAGTGCCTAGGACTTAACAGAGGCTTGCCGAAAGTAATTATGACCTTCATGAAACTTCTTCACCTAAAACACATCTACAACTTGCTTTTCTAAATCCTCAATAGTTTCTGAAGTGTGTTTGCTCAAAGTTTCTTCTTTTAGAAAGAAGAAACTTTCCAAAATATTTCTTCTTTTAGACATGATTAAGCCTGAAAGATTTCATCCTAGCTAGAAGAACATTAGTGAAAAATAAGCTATGTATGAGTAAGCGTACTTCTATAAAGGAGGTCTTCGTGACATTCTTCTCTACTGGAGAACACTTTGAAATTACATGAAGGGAGAAGGTTGGTGGACTGAGGGATGGGGAGAAAAAAGGGGGAGGATGGAAAATAGACCTATGTCATCAAGAATCTAAGCATCAAACAACGAATCTGTTCTCTCTGGTTACCTGGAGTTGAGCACTGTAACCAACTGCACTCCAAATGAGCCACGTGCAGTTTTGATGACCAGATATGGTATGTTTTGCAAATAAATAAACCTCAAATTTGTTAGAGAAGCTATTAACTTAGGGGGAGAGATGGAAAACAGTTGATATACTTTGGGTCTGTATCCCCACCCAAATCTCATCTTGAATTGTATTTCCCACGTGTCAAGGGAAGGAGGTGATCGAATTATGGGGACGGTTTCCCCGATGCTATTCTCATGACGGTGAGTGCGTTCTCACAAGATCTGACAGTTTCATAAGTGTCTGGTATTTCCCCCTGCTTGCATTTCTCTCTTCTACCGTCATTTCGGGAAGGTCTTTGCTTCCTCTTTGCTTTCCACCATGATTGTAGGTTTCCTGAGGCCTCCTCAGCCATGTGGAACTGTGAGTCAATTAAATCTCTTTTCTTTATAAATTACCCAGTCTCGGGCAGTTCTTTATAGCAGTGTGAGAATATACTAGTACAACAGTATTCAATCTGTAGTGGCTTTCTCAAGTCTAAGGGGGACCTCTGTGAGAATTTAGTGAGAAGTCTTGAGCCCTGGCCCAGCAGCTGGGGCAGCTCTTGCAGCAGCTAAGGGACTACTTTCATGTTCATTCTATGTTGATCTCTGCAGTGGTTGGAGAAAAAAAAATGATAACTCTGGCGAGACCGAGCATCCATCTTTTGGTATCTGAGAATGGAGCAAAGAAAGAGAATCCTGAGCAGAAGGTGGAAGCAGATAAAGTCTTAAAATATGCATGACTTGATCCGGTTACTCGTGGGAGGCACAGTGAGAAGGAGAGGAAGTGAAATGACATTTACTGAGAGGCAACTAGAATGTAAGGTCGTGGAAGGAAGGTATTCTGCCTACCTTGTTCACCAATGTGTTCCCAGCTCTTAGCATAGATCCTGACATGCAGTAGACACTCAATAAATGCTTGCTAAAGGAAGGAAGGACTGACATGGCACAGGTCTCATTCCATAGTGGGCATTCAGTGATTTTTTTTTTTGAGACCAAGTCTCACTCTATTGCCCAGACTGGAGTACAGTGGCACAATCATGGCTTACTGCAGCCTTGACCTCCCATGCTCAAGTGACCCTCCCACCTCAGCCTTTCAAGTAGCTGGGACTACTGGCATGTGCCACCACATCCAACTAATTTTTAAATATTTTGTAGAGACAGGTCTCCCTGTGTTGCCCAGGCTGGTCTAGAATTACTGGCCTCAAGCAATCCTCCCATTTTGGCCTCCCAAAGTGCTTGGATTACAGGTGTGAACCACCATGCCTGGCCTCAGTGAATATTTTTAAAAGACTCATTTAATTAATGAGTACCTACCGTATGCCGGGCATTGTTTTATTGCTCCTTCCATTTACAAATATTTTATTGAGTGAACTCCTATCATTTGCTAGATACTATTGGACACTGTATTCAAAAAAGAAAAGAAACAGTTCCTGCCCTCAATGAGCTTATACTCTTGGGAAGAGACACACAAAAAATCACAATGAAATATCTAATGACCACAGGCTGCATCAAAGTGCAGGGAAACATAGAAGAGCATCCAGTCTTTCTGGGAGAGCTGGGGCAGTCTACAGAGGGCCAGCCTTCAAACAACTGAGACTTAGGATGAGCAGGGGCTTCCAGGCATTCCAGGCAATGAGAATTGTGACAGAGAACTGCAAATAGATCATATTTGCAGAAGCAGAGATTTCTGTGGGGCAAAGAAGGTAGGAGAAAGGAAAGAAATGAGGCTTAGGCCTAATCACAAAAAGCTTAGTCTTTTGTTTGTAGCTGTGTGATATAGAAAATAGGAAACAGGACCAACTTCATGGGCATGTGGCCTGTGCACTTTACTGCACTAGGCCCCTGCACTCTGAAGGGCTCCATGGTTGGTTTAATGCTCTGCTGTCGACAGTCTTGAAATTTTTAATAATTTTATCTTAGAACTTGTGTTTCATTCGCTTCTCCTGGAGCATGAGCAGAGGAGATGTGTGCACTATGTATGTTCACTTTTTCTCGCCAATTCCTTTAAATATGTTCATGATGCCCCATGGGCACAGAATTCCACTGCAGCTACTGTGTGTGGGAGTTTGGCAAGACTCAATGCAAGTACAAGGTACTTGACAAGGTACTCATCAAGAAGTGAAATAGTGTAAAACAGGGGGTTAGTTTGTGCAGCATTTCCTCTGTCGTGGTAAGAATGAAATACAATGGGCTGAAAATACAAATTGCATAACTTCAGTGATTCCACATATGCATTAAATGCTCTTATATTTTCAGCAAAACTGGCATTGCACAATATAAAGATGAACAGTAAAGGTTATATTAATAATTTATAATTCAAATTTTTCTTTACTTAGAACACTAAGTAATAAATAAAAACACCATGACAAGTTGAGACAGAAACTATGAAAAAGAAAAAATCTTTCTATTTCAATCTAGCTAACGACACTTTTCCCTTGCGTTCTGAACATTTTACTCTGGGCCCCACAAACTATATAGCTGGCCTTCATGAGGCACCACTAAAAAATGCTGGGCAGGGAAGAGACAGGACCATCATTTTGGAAAAATAACTGTCACCAGAGTGTGGAAGTTACAGCAGGGGGAGAGAGATACGACCAGGAGCAAGAGGACCAGTCCTTGTGAGCAGCACAAGCTGGTGAGGTCTGTGCTGGAGCAGGGTCAGAGGGGTTGAAGAACTGGACAGATGTGTGACGAATTAGTGGGCAGAGCCCTAGGGCTTGAGAATTTATGGCAAGTGGGAGATAAGCAAGAGGAAAGAATACAGCTTGGCTCCCAGATTTCTGGCTTCAGCCACTGGGTGATGCTTTTCACTGAGATATAGACTAGGAGGAAGGGAGTTGGGTATGTGAGGGAGGAAGGATGGGTTGACTGGAACTGGGACATGCAGTAGACATGTGTAGACATGGGGTAGACATGAGTCATGTTTGGGTGTGTGCAGTACCTCTCCCCATCCCCCTTCTTCTGGTAACAGACCCTGCCTCCTCTGGCCTCAGGGGTATGGCCCTGACCTAGGCCGGGCCCAGCAATGTACCTGGTGGTATGCACACACATATACACACACGGTCACAGCTAGGGGTCCAAGAAGTTGGCAGATAGGTGTCTGAAGTCAGGGTAATCAGAGTTCTTCTCTAGGATTTTTGAAGCCAAAGCTAGGAGATGTCCCTTTCCTCTCTCGGACCAGAAGGGAGCCTGCAGCTGCGAGCTGATACGGTTCTAATGACCCTGAGACTCAGGTTTTAAAGAATAAAGACAGCATGGAGAGATGTGTTTGCATGAGTGGTGAAGAGAGAGTCCAAGGGCTTTGCTTCTTAGTTCCAGGAAGTTTCTGCCATCACATCCGCCCTTCCTAGTTACACAATCCAAAAAATCCAGCTCCCCTTCACAACCCAACCACTACCATCACCACCACCACCACTAGCAGCTCCCACTCTTCCTGTTTTTTATGTTTTCCTTAAGCTAGTTGGAGTTAGGATCTGTCATTTGGAACTGAAAAAAATCCTGATTAATACAGACACATAGATAGGTGCCTACGGAAGCAGGATATACTGAGCATTATCATGCTCATATCATAGAGAAGTGAACTGAGGTTCAGATAGCTTAAATACATTTACTTTACTTGCACAAAGTCTCACGGCTAGCAAACTGCAATGCCAGGGCTTGAACACAGGGCTAACTCCAAAGCTGATGATCCTTCTATGATGTTACACTTTCCTCTTAATCTGTTAATTATTCTTAGCACTCTTTTCTATAAACCCAGGGTTTCAAATTTAGGAATATTCATGCTGCTACTCCCTTGAGTTTCTTGCTCAATGACCAGAAGTGATGAGGGCCAGACCAGGATTTCTCTGGAGTGTTTCCCAGGCTCTGACTAGTCCCACATTGAAAGTCATGGATAGCAAAGGACCAAGTTGCTAATTTTGCAGAAGTTTAAAGTCAGCGACCTTGTGGCTCGGACATTATTCTCCTAAACTTTATCTTGTTTTATGAGTTCGAATGGAAAGTCAAGGCTTAATCCCTACCAAGAGTCACAGGAGTGGTAACAAACTGAGCCAAAGGCTTCAGAACTTGAGAACATCTCTCTGTACCCTTTGCTTGAACTTGTTTCTCTGTGTATCATTGTGTTCTCTTCTTTTTTTTTTTTTCCTTTCTATTTCATTTTTTCCCTTCTATTCCATTAACTCAAACCTATTCTAAAGAGAATCTTTTCTGACTAACTCATTCTAGGGAACTGTGACAGAGACCATTGTCCCCAAAATGATATTTCCTCCTTTTTTATCCTCAACAATAGAACCCACTTTTAAAACTTTTATTTTTGAGACACGGTCTCGCTCTGTTGTCCAGGCACAATTATGGCTCACTGCAGCCTTGACCTCCTGGGCTCCTGAGGTCAGAAGTTCAAGACCAGCCTGGCCAAGATGCTGAAACCCCATCTCTACGAAAAATACAAAAACTAGCTGGGCATGGTGGGGGGGCGCCTGTAATCCCAGCTATTTGGGAGGCTGAGGGAGGAGAATCGCTTGAACCCAGGCAGCAGAGGTTGCAGTGAGCTGAGATCG
>NW_012101554.1:1468609-1479890 GCF_000951045.1 Mandrillus leucophaeus | reverse complement strand
AGTGCAGTGGCCAGATCTCAGCTCACTGCAAGCTCCGCCTCCCGGGTTCTATTTTTTATTTTTTTAGATACAGGGTTTCACTCTGTCACCCAGGCTGGAGTGGAGTGGTGCAATCACAGCTCACTGTAGCCTCAACCTTCAGGGCTCAAGTGATCCTCCCACATCAGCCTCCTGAGTAGCTGGAATTATAGGCCTGTGCCACCACGCCCAGCTAATTTTTATTTTTTTGTAGATGGTATGTCACTCTGTTGCCCAGGCTGGTCTTGAACTCGTGGCCTCAAGTGATCTGCCCACCCCATTTCAGCTACTGTATTCAGACCTCTGTTACTCTCAATTGAACCTAATTGTAAACATTGCAATATTACTGTCCCCCCTCCATCGTACAGAAGAAAGTAGAGGTTCCAGCCAGGTGCGGTGGCTTGTGCCTGTGATCCTAGCACTTTGGGAGGCTGAGGCGGGTGGATCATTTGAGATCAGGAGTTTGAGACCAGCCTGACCAACATGGCAAAACCCTGTTTCTACTAAAAATACAAAATTTAGCTGGGCATGGTGGTGCACGCCTGTAGTCCCAGCTACTCCAGAGGCTGAGGCACGAGAATCACTTGAACCCAGGAGGCAGAGGTTGCAGTGAGCCAAGGTTGCACCACTGCACTCCAGCCTGGGCGACAAAGCAAGACTCCATAAAAAAAAAAAAAAAAAGAAAGGAAAGAAAAGAAAGAAAAGCATTTGTTGTGAGTCAGACACTACGTAGGCACCTGGGAAGTAAAAGGATAGGAATCCTAGGCTTAGGTATTCTGAAGCTTCCTACTGAGCAGACATCCTTCTTCTCTTTGGGTGCAGTGGGCAGAGCCCTGGCATTTAGAATTTGGGCCCTGTCACATCATTTGTTTGAGCCTCGGTTGTAATATTTATAAAATGGGGATACTGATACTTATGCCTCACCTTCCTGTGCCCCAAGATGGCTATTTTATGCCATCTCCTCTCTCCTCAAACCTTCAATACCATCTGACCATTATTGCATTGAGCTGATGGCCTTGCTTCTTATCTCACTGAGAAAAATAAACGCAATCAGAACAGAACGTCTTCATTCCTCCCATTTAATCTACCAACCTACTGTTCTTGTATCACTATGAACGTACTGTCCTTGCTTGTTTCTATCTAAGGTCATCCCTATCCCTTGTGATTTGTTTTTTGCATTTTTTTTAAAAAAACAGTCTCACTCTGTCACCCAAGCTGGAGTGCAGTGGTGCAATCTCGGCTCACTGCAACCTCTGCCTCCTGGGTTCAAACGATTCTCATGCCTCATCCTCCTGAGTAGCTGGGACTACAGGTGCTCACCCGCATGCTCGGCTAATTCTTGTATTTTCAGGACAGACAGGGTTTCACCATGGTGATCTTGAACTCCTGGCCTCCAGAGATCGACCTGCCTCAGCCTCCCGAACCTATCAGTTGTGATTTGGATTCTACTCCTTTTTGTCGTCAGGGACTTTGTTCTTGCAATTGTCACCTCTCTCTCATATCTTTAGTTTTCCCCCCACTCTACTGGATCATTCTCATCAGCATATAAGTGATCTAAGAAATCCAATCTCTTTCAGACTTTTATGTTTTCTTTAAGCCAATTGGAGTTAGGTTTCTGTGATTTGCCACTTAAAAAGTCTTGACTAATGCAGGACATAGAGACAGGTGTCTATGGAAACAACTTGTGATTAGTAATGCCATTCTCATATCACAGGGAAGTAAACTGAGGCTCCTCAAAGAGGAGCAAGCCTCAGGGCCCTCTCACTTGTTCTTTCCTTCCGGCTGGGCTTCCCTGATTCAATTCTCAGCTCAACAGTTGCCCACCTCAAAGAATCCTTTCCGCTTCCCATGATCCTCTATTCTTTTACTAAATGTTATCGTATGCTTACCAACTTGTATTTCTTATTATTTCCTCTATTAGAATATAAACTCCATTAGGGCAAGGGCTTCTTTTTGCTTCAGACTATATCCTCAGCTTCTAGAGAAGAGTCTAACACACAGTTGGTGCTACCCAGCGAATGATTAATGGCAAAAGCAGCATTGTGCTATCAAATGAAATGAGATTTATGAAAACATTTTTTAAACTCTGGAGTATCAATCATGTAAAAGTTATAATAACATATTATATTTTAATAAGTATTTATCAAGCAACTGCTTTTGTGCTAGGTAATGTACTAGGCACTCTAATTACAGAAATAAATAAGACCAAGTTCCCGCTCATTCTAACTGGAAGGTTGGAGGTAGAAATAAATAGAGGTAAGTGTGATCCTAGAATTGTCTCGGCAAGTGCTACTGAAGCACACTCAAGGAAAGGAAAATGTATTCTGCTTGCAGGGACAGGAGTAAATGAAGACTTCATCAAAAAAGTCACATTAAACTGGGATTTGATGATTGTGGTTGGGTTTGTCAGACAAGAGGCAGGAGAAAGGGCTTGACTGGCAGAGGAAAGAATATCAATGTGTGTGCCCTACCATGCAGTTTGCTAAGCATCTTCCCAAAACGATGCCTTCTTCACTCCTACCTTTCTTACTCCTGAAGCCCTAGGCCTTCTCTGACCTGGCCATCCTGGGTCCTTTTTTTGTGTCTCACTGTGTCCTTTTCCCCACTGGCCGTTAATGGGTCACAGGTTACAGCTCCATAGAATTCCTCCTCTCTCTCTCCAGACGTCACGACAACTCCAGACTGTCTATCTTTGTACTTCCTGTCACCAACTTCACAGCTGACCAGGGATTTCAGAGACAGTGGGGTGGCTTTCTAAAATCCACCTGCGTAATAGTTTAATAGGAACAGATATACTCTTTAATGAAACATTTTTAAATGTTCATGTTGACATAAAAATTTCTCTTCTGTAGTTTCTCACAGATTATCAAAGAAGAGGATATTTGCCTTCAGAATTTAAATGAGAATCAAACAAGTGGCAGACAGTGCTTAACACTGAGCAGCCTATATTTAATATATGAATGAATGATTGGATGAATTAACAAATGAGATAAATTAAAACCATTTAGGCATGTGTTGTCTTTCCAGATCCAGTTTTGTAACTTAGTTGTTTTGAATTTGGGATACATTTTCCCATAGAAACAATGTTGTAAATAGTTCTTAAGTTCCAAGAAATCCCACTAAGGATGTTTAGCCCATAATGTAGCAATAAAATGCAGAAAAGTAATGGGATAGCTTAAACAATTTTTGAATGTTGAATACTAGTATTTGAAGAAAAGTAACTTTAATTAGAAGATGAGGCAGTACATGAAAAATGCTGTGATTCCCAAGGGGCTGTCTGAGCCCTTTCAAGGGTTCTGAGGGCACTAACTTCTTGTAGGGTATATTTTCAAATTAAAATAATACTATCCTTGTACTGTTCTCACAATCAGGATGAAGGAAGAGCATGAGTCTGGCCTTGAGGAAGACGATTTCAGTGAGAAGAGAGTCTGGGACACTGGCTGAGGTAAAATGAACTGAATGGCACTTAGTATAAAATAGAGGAAAGGGAAGAAATATGGTGTGAGCATGATTCCACCTATAGGGAAGACAGAGTGTGGTGGAGGCAAGAAAGAATAGGGAAGAAAGAAATCTGTGGAGGAAAAAATGGTAGATGGAGGCCACAAAATGGTTCAGGTCAGGTTGACGCTGGTCAGACCAAGGGAATAACGGTGTTGGAGTTTTCAAGTGATCAGGCAGCATGCTACTATACTAGACTGTCAGAGGTGTCAGCAATGCAGATTGGGTTGTGATATACCTAAGGGGTCTCTGCAGAATGTAGAATTTGTATATTACCATATCCCCTCTGTTGATTTTGGTGATATACATACTGCCTGATTTCTTTTTTTTTTTTTTTTTTGAGACGGAGTCTTGCTCTGTTGCCCAGGCTGGAGGGCAGTGGTGCCATCTTGGCTCACTGCAACCTCTGCCACCCGGGTTCAAATGATTCTCCTGCCTCAGCCTCCCGAGTAGCTGAGATTACAGGCGCCCACCACCACGTCCGGCTATTTTTTGTATTTTTAGTAGAGACGGGGTTTCAGCATCTTGGCCAGACTGGCCTTGAACTCCTGACCTCCTGATCCACCCATCTCAGCCTCCCAAAGTGCTGGGATTACAGGCATGAGCCACCGCGCCCGGCCAGTCTTATTGACTTCTAAAGAAGGAACTTCAGAAACCCTTGCCTTCCGTATAAAAAGATGTCAAGTTCCATTTGCCAGTCTTCCTCCATCCCTTTCCCTTCCTTCTCCCTCTAGCATTTACTAACTGACCCTGGGCAGATCACTGATTTCTCTGGGTCCCATTTTCTCATCTCTAAATGACAACACTGAAAACTAGATTATCTAGCCCTTCCAATTCTAAACATTTGATTATGAAATTCTCCAAAATGACAAAACATAAACCAGGAGGACGAGACCTAATCATACCCACATCAAATAGCTGCGGTTTCCATAGTGGTTGTTTCTGATTATCACAGACGAGACAGTTACCCAGCTTTTCTCCTCTTTTCTTGTTCCCACAGGAGAGGTGACCTCTTTGCTCTCAGAGCTGTTTCAGAGGCGTCGAAATTTATCTAGAAAAAGTGGTGTGGGAAGTGTGGGTTTTTCCTTCCATTAAAAGAAAAAAATCTGTTCGCTCCTTTAACTCAAAAGGCTTTCTGGGTAGCCACAAGCAGGTAAAACCTTATCTTTCTACCCTCGAGTTCCTCTTTTGGACTTCATATGCACTGACTTAAAGGGCCTTCTGCACAGAGCACAAACACCCGAAGGGTTCCTCTGCTGCATGACTGACATCCAGAGCCCGCAGCTCCCCGCGAGCCACCGAGCGCAGGCGGAAGCGCGGGAGCCACATTTCCGGTGTCCCGACCAGAGCTCACCACACTTCCGGTTTCCCGGCCGTGCGCTCGCCACACTTCCTGTTGATCCGGCTCGGCCGGGGGCTGGGCCGCGAGGAGGGCCGGGAGGAGGGCCGGGAGGAGGGCCGGCCGGCAGGCGGCGGCGGCCACTGGCCAGGCGTGGACGCGCGGGGCCGCCGCGGGCAAGGAGTGTCCACCGCGTCGCCCGAGCCCAGAGCCCGGGAGCACTCTCGGCCGCCGCATCTCCTGCCCTCTGTCCTTCCAACCCAGCCCTCCGCTGAGCCGCGCCGCACCATGCCCGCCGTGGACAAGCTCCTGCTAGAGGAGGCGTTGCAGGACAGCCCCCAGGTACCTCCCGCCGCTCCGGTGCCCCTCGCCCGAAGCGGTAAGGCCGAGGAGGCCCCTTCAGCCCCGGGGTGGAGGCCGCGCCCCCGGCCGGGCAGCCGCGGTAGTGCGCCCGGCCCGGCCCGTTCGCGGCGCCTCCCCCCGGGTTCTCTCGGGCTAAGGAGGGGGCGGGCCGGGCCCTGAGTCCTGAGCCGGGGCAGAGCTGGGGAACCGGGAGAGCGCCCCGCGGCCGGAGTCCTGATGTCGTGACCCGCCTCCAAACTCAGCTGCAACTGAGGCTGCGAGATCTAAACTTTGACTCCATTTAGTAACTGAGTGCCTCAGGAAAACCACCTTATTGTGCCTTAGTTTTGTCGTCTGTAAAATAGGAATAATAATTGTGCCTGCTTCATAGGGTTAAGAGAAGTCAATGAGAAATACCTGTAAAGTTGTCAGCAGACAATGTCCGGTACAGATAATGAGTCAGTCCTATTACTGCTACTCCTAATGATGTGATGAGACCTGTGCCAGCCAGAATGAGAGGCAGAGAGCCTGGATCTCTTTCCCGGCGGTACCAGGCCTCCTCTTGGCACCGTTTTCCCATTAGTGAAGAGAAAAATACAATACCTGCCCCATTTGTCGCACAAGGGAACTTCATTAGCACACTCGAGATGAGAGTCAAGTCCTTTGAGCTCTGCCGATGAAAACTGGTGTGTAAATATAGCAAATGAGTGCAGAATGACATTAGTTCATAATTCAGCACACCTTTCCCCAGAGATCTTTTGTTCTCCTTTAACATTTCCCCAGCTTCAGACCTACACTCCTGGTTCAGCATCCCGGGTTTATTTAAGTAAGTGCCTTTATTTCCTAGTGTCTCAACTCTTGAAAACTTAGAATGAGATTAACCTGTTTTCGTTTCACGCTTTCCACTCTCTTTTGGGGTTCCTTCCCTGTTTCTTCTGAGTGAATAATACCTCCCAGGATGATCCTTGTATGGATTTACCTACATCAACAGTTCAGAATAAGTCCAAAAGACTGTATGCATAGGTGTCTTTTGTTCATTTCTTGTGATCCACCTAGTATAGATAAGTAAGGAACTGGAAGCAAGCTGTGATTTATTTTTGTTTTTGGTAAGTTTGCATCCATTGGACTGACTTTTTCAAGGCCCCCTTTTTTATATAGCTGTAGTCTCCTGGCATTTTTATCAGACTAAAGCCCTTGATAGAAGGCATTTCGTCCATGCTCATACCTGTTGTGTGGAATCTGAAGATAACAATGTGAGATCTTAAATGATCACTTTGAACAAGGATCTCTGTTTGCTTTGCACTTGTGGGAACTGAGGTGCCCAGAAATATCCTGCTGTTCTAACCTACATGGTGATGCCTAAGCCAGGTTACAGAGGTTATACTGATTCTTGATGTTGTCCTCACAAACAGATCACATTCTTAATTTCCAGCTCTTACATGAAGGAATATACACTGTTTCTGAGTGGCTTAAAGGATTTTCCCAGCTGTGAGGAAGTAGACAGGACTGTAGAGCAAGTCAGAAGACCTGGGTTCTAATTCTGGCTCTCACGCTCACTTAGGATATGATGTGGGTGAGTCTCTTCATCTCCGCCCTATGGCTAGCTCAGTTTCCTAATCTGCAGAACATCTACAGAATGAGAGACGGGGGGCGGGGGGGAGCAGGTGATCTTCAAGGTACTTTAGAGTTAACATTGTGTCATATCTACATGGTGTGTAACTTTGAACTGGTATGTGGCAGAGGAGGTTTAGAGACATTGTCACTCTTATTTAATATGTTCCTTTTAATATAGGAAGTTTATTTGTCATTGCTTTTGAGACTTGGCTGTCACCCTTAGGAGAGCTCTTGATGATGCTGTTGTACAGAATGGAAACTGACTTTAAGAAGGTATTTAATGATCATCAGAGCATATTTATGTACTATTCTCTTGTATGTGACCTGTGCCTAATGTATCTTTACTCCCAAGGTGACTCATAGACTTGGAACTGGAAGGAATCTAATCCATTCCCTTCATTTTATGTGCAAAGCATAAAAACAATAGCAAATGCCGGTCTCAAGGATTTTATGTGCCAGGTACTCTTCTAAATGCTTTACATATATTAACTCACTTAATCCTCCCAATAGTGTTGAAGTATGTTCTCTATTTAAATAACTAAGGAGCAGAGAAGTAATTTACTTACAGTTATACACCATAAAGTGACAAAGCCAGGACTGGAACCCAGGCAACTTGCCTGTACTAGGGATATGGTTCAAGTTAGCCCAGCTCTCTAGCACCGGACTTTTCTGTCATCAGTGACCTAAAATGTTTCACTAAAAGGAAAAGACCTAATAAACCATCTATTGTGTGTTTCTTCTAGTTTTATGAAGAGTAATTTTGAGAGTTGCTTCAGTAATGTGATTGCACAGGATTAATTAAATGAACACCAAAGCTTTTGTAATTGAACTGAATGACCCAGGAAGAGCTGAATAGCAGTTAACTGACCTTAGACACATCTATTCATGGACTCCTTTTTAGTTTGCAGTGCTGCTCGATGCATTGTAAAACTAGTCTGTGTGCATACACATGCATTATTTCTGCTTACCTCTCATATATGGGAAGCAGAACGTTTTAGGGATTAAGACATCTGTCTCCATTGCTGTTTAGAAGCCTCTGCTCCTTGCCTGGCACTACTAGCTGTTGGGAATGTGATGACAAATAAGAGTGCCTACCCTTGACTGGTTCACAGTTTGTTCCAGAGACAGATAATGAGGCAACAGTTCCAGTACAGTGTGAATCCTGCTGCGATAGGAACACAAATGCAGCTTTGAGCTCCTGCAGCTTATTCTTCAGGGGCTTATTCTCTTGTTCTGTAAGTAGTACACTTCTGAGATAAGGTGAAGACAACAGCACTGTTGCTTGCTCGCTTTGTGTTCTGTTTCTTTTGCGATTGGCATAACTGAAACAAAGAAATGAAAGATGTAATTCTGAGGTTATGCAGTTGAGTGGCCCAGCTGGGAATGGCACTCTCCAACCAAATCAGGCCTTTCCTCAAACAAGATATCTCAAAATGTAACTTGGTGGTTTTGTATGTCTTCATTGTGGAAATGTTTTGTGCTGTTCCTCTTTTTGTTTATAACCTATTTTTCCTTTCAATAGACTTGGTTCTTTTTTTTGTTTGTTTTTTTTTTTTTGAGACAGGGTCTTGCTCTGTTGCCCAGACTGGGGTGCAGTGGCATGATGGCGGCTCACTGCACCCTTAGCCTCCTGGGCTCAAGCAATCCTCCCACCTCAGCCTCCTGAGTAGCAAGGACTACAGGCACGCATCACCACACAAGGCTAATTTTAAAATTTTTTGTAGAGAAAGAGTCTTGCTATGTTGCCCAGGGTGGTCTTGAACTCCTGGGCTCAACCGATCTTCTGTCTCGTCCTCCCAAAGTCTTGGTTCTTTTCACTAGGACATTCTCTTCCTCCACCAAATTATGGAGATAAGAACTTTGTTTATAACCTTAAAATGTTCTTAGTAGTTAGTGGTGTTAAAATTGGGCCATTACACAATTACACACTATTCTTGAGAATGTCTAGGAGTGTTTTATTAAGTAATACCCGGTTTCTTTAAGGTAAAGGAGTGACAGGTAGCTGAGGCTGTATGCATAGGGTGCTTGGTTTTGTTTCTCTGGCCGAGTATACCCTTAAGAGTGTCGGGCAATAGAAAATGGATGGAATTCAACTCCTGAATCTGCTGTTACCTTTGGCAAGTTACTCAGTCTCTCTGAGGTTATGTTTGGAGGTATGTGAAATAAAAATAAAAATAGCTATTTAGTTGAGTTGTTAGGAAGAATAAACAACATTTGTAAAGTGTCTCCATGCTGGCATGCCATAGTAACCCCATAAGTGATTGCTGTTGTTATCTTTACAAGTGAGATATACCAGTGTCTTTCTGACCATACTGTGGGATTTTGAGCTACTAGTGTGCCTTTGCTTTATTCTTGGTCTCTTTCCTTCTTTATGTCTCAGAATATGCCTGTTGTTCCAGACCAAAGTTTGAGCAGACATAGTGTAGTAAATGTGGATAGCCAGTGTCCAAGGTAGCTGGTTCTATTTATTATGTATAGAGGTGATCACTGCCAAGTTAAATTAGAAAGGGAAGACCAGAGTTTTCCTGTCAGTTCTAATGGGCATCACAGTCGCATGTCCACAGTATTAGGACAAAGGACACTTGTGATGTACTCAGGTATTGTGGGCGGGGGCGTGGTAGTAGCATCCAGCTCCAGTCTGCCCCTGTCCTGCCTCCTGTCAGGGCTGTAGGCTGTGGACCAAAGAGTGCACTCGCTATGAGAGCCATCCTGCTGGTGACCTCAGTGCTGCTGACCTGGGTTTACATCCCAGCCCTGCCACATTCCTACAGTGGGAGGTTGAACACATTTCTTAACCTTGATGAGCCTCAGTTTCATCATCTGTAACATGAAGTTAATGGAACCATGGAATCTACCTCGCAGAGTTGCTAAAATAATTAAATGAAGTCACAGATGTTTAGTGCCCAGCACAGCGTCTGGCACACAGGTTGTATAGAGTAAGTGGTAATTTTAGTTTTCTTTCTACCTTCTTTGTGGAGGACATTCATGCAAGCCCTCTCTTTCCCTTTTTACCTCTTTTCTTCCAGTTTGTTTTTATCCCTAAGAGTATTAAAAGCAATAAACAGGATTTGGCTAAATGGGCATCAGTAGTATTTTTGAAAAAACTAGCCACAATCCAGTTATATCCCTTCTCATTCTCCTAAATCAGTGTTTCTAACCTACTGGTTGACATCCATTAGTAGATTATGAAATCCAATGGGTCACAACCACAATTTTTGTTTGGAAAAAGCGACAATCTGTATGCATATTATTGATAAATACTGTTTGAGAAAACCTTTGTTCAGGTCCTGATATATTTCATACTGTGGTTATGAACTTTTACAAGTTCAAAGAGCTCTTCTAACAAATTATACACTGTACGAATTCTGTGTTGTTTTTCTTTCACTGAGAGCTTTTTTAAACATGATGATACAGTTTCCTTATTCATTATTGCACTGTAGCTCTTCTGTGGATAAGCATTGATACTGAAGATAGTACATTGGTCCTGGTGTGTTTAGCCCGGAAGACCTGGGCAAAGCAGGATAAGCATGCATTGCTACGAAGTGCATCAGGGTTTTGGAGCAGAGTCGGGGTAGATCATGTATGGTGGGAGGTAATGATCCCAGTGCATAGATTCTTATTCTAGTTTTTTGAGGATGCTTTGGGGTCAGTTACTGTTCTCTTACCTGAAATAAGAAAAAGAAAAGGAGGAATTGCAGTTTATTTGCAGGGAGATAATGAGCCTTAGTGAGTTGTATTTGGTGAAGTGCTTTGATATCACCTCAAAGGCATTCCTGAAACTTTACTCTCCATTCTTTACCTAATGGGTTATATTTTGAAGTTGTGATCCAATTATTGCTAACATAGTATTTTAAATTCCCACTGTGCTGGGCACATTAACAAAAATCCCTTGAGTAGATCTGCCTCTGCACACCTTGATTCTTGTTTGTTCACCATCCAGTATATAAATATTTCTCTAGTGCTTTTTGTGTCCTAAACACTGTGGATGAAAATGATAGAAATACCTTTCAGCTTATGACTTTGCTCTGCTGCTTTCAGAGCACTGAGGAGTTTGTCTTCCTAAAAACGATAAACTAGCATTCTTATTAAGTTGCTATTAGAGTTTTATGGCCAGTGCTGCTAATGGTGGGCCCAGGGGATGTGAAATTTCCTGGCCATGAATTTGAAAATGGTAAAATCTAATTAAAAACAAGCAGGCCAGGCGCAGTGACTCACACCTGTAATCCCAGCATTTTGGGAGGCCATGGTGGGTGGATCACCTGAGATCAGGAGTTTGAGACCAGCCTAGCCAACATGGTGAAACCCCATCTCTACTAAAAATACAAAAAATTGGCCAGGTGTGGTGGTAGGCTCCTGTAATCCCAGCTACTCAGGAGGCTGAGGCAGGAGGGCTTGAGCCTGGAAAGCAAAGGTTGCAGTGAGCCGAGATTGCACCATCGCACTCCAACCTGGGCAACAAGAGCTAAACTC
>NW_012101554.1:1464864-1468559 GCF_000951045.1 Mandrillus leucophaeus | reverse complement strand
AATTAAATGAAGTCACAGATGTTTAGTGCCCAGCACAGCGTCTGGCACACAGGTTGTATAGAGTAAGTGGTAATTTTAGTTTTCTTTCTACCTTCTTTGTGGAGGACATTCATGCAAGCCCTCTCTTTCCCTTTTTACCTCTTTTCTTCCAGTTTGTTTTTATCCCTAAGAGTATTAAAAGCAATAAACAGGATTTGGCTAAATGGGCATCAGTAGTATTTTTGAAAAAACTAGCCACAATCCAGTTATATCCCTTCTCATTCTCCTAAATCAGTGTTTCTAACCTACTGGTTGACATCCATTAGTAGATTATGAAATCCAATGGGTCACAACCACAATTTTTGTTTGGAAAAAGCGACAATCTGTATGCATATTATTGATAAATACTGTTTGAGAAAACCTTTGTTCAGGTCCTGATATATTTCATACTGTGGTTATGAACTTTTACAAGTTCAAAGAGCTCTTCTAACAAATTATACACTGTACGAATTCTGTGTTGTTTTTCTTTCACTGAGAGCTTTTTTAAACATGATGATACAGTTTCCTTATTCATTATTGCACTGTAGCTCTTCTGTGGATAAGCATTGATACTGAAGATAGTACATTGGTCCTGGTGTGTTTAGCCCGGAAGACCTGGGCAAAGCAGGATAAGCATGCATTGCTACGAAGTGCATCAGGGTTTTGGAGCAGAGTCGGGGTAGATCATGTATGGTGGGAGGTAATGATCCCAGTGCATAGATTCTTATTCTAGTTTTTTGAGGATGCTTTGGGGTCAGTTACTGTTCTCTTACCTGAAATAAGAAAAAGAAAAGGAGGAATTGCAGTTTATTTGCAGGGAGATAATGAGCCTTAGTGAGTTGTATTTGGTGAAGTGCTTTGATATCACCTCAAAGGCATTCCTGAAACTTTACTCTCCATTCTTTACCTAATGGGTTATATTTTGAAGTTGTGATCCAATTATTGCTAACATAGTATTTTAAATTCCCACTGTGCTGGGCACATTAACAAAAATCCCTTGAGTAGATCTGCCTCTGCACACCTTGATTCTTGTTTGTTCACCATCCAGTATATAAATATTTCTCTAGTGCTTTTTGTGTCCTAAACACTGTGGATGAAAATGATAGAAATACCTTTCAGCTTATGACTTTGCTCTGCTGCTTTCAGAGCACTGAGGAGTTTGTCTTCCTAAAAACGATAAACTAGCATTCTTATTAAGTTGCTATTAGAGTTTTATGGCCAGTGCTGCTAATGGTGGGCCCAGGGGATGTGAAATTTCCTGGCCATGAATTTGAAAATGGTAAAATCTAATTAAAAACAAGCAGGCCAGGCGCAGTGACTCACACCTGTAATCCCAGCATTTTGGGAGGCCATGGTGGGTGGATCACCTGAGATCAGGAGTTTGAGACCAGCCTAGCCAACATGGTGAAACCCCATCTCTACTAAAAATACAAAAAATTGGCCAGGTGTGGTGGTAGGCTCCTGTAATCCCAGCTACTCAGGAGGCTGAGGCAGGAGGGCTTGAGCCTGGAAAGCAAAGGTTGCAGTGAGCCGAGATTGCACCATCGCACTCCAACCTGGGCAACAAGAGCTAAACTCCATCTTAAAAAAAAAAAAAAAGAGAGAGAGAGAAAGAAGGAAAGAAAGAAAAAAAAACCCCAAGGAAATCGTAGTACCATAAGAGGAAAGAATGACATACTCCTACACTCCTGCAAGACATCCAGGATTACAGAAGACCAGACTGCCGGTTCCCGGTGGGATGATCACACTATAGCTGTGCTAGGGGACCACATCCCAGGTACACAAATAGGCCTGACTTGTGTTTGTCTTACGGACTTGAGAGGAGAGGCTGCCCTTTTGAACACCTTTTTTTATTGGATAGACTTTACTGGTGCTTAGGTAGGGGCTAAAGTCAGAATAGATAATAGCCCTTCAGTCATTATCTTTTAAAAACTGGCTTTTCTGGCTCCAATTCTGAAATTGCCCTGACACTGTAGTCTAAAGGATTAGAAAGCGAGTTGTAAACCAGAGCTCCAGGAATCAAATGATACTGGTATGATCAATAAAAGAAGCCAGGGAACCAGCAGGTAACCTTTCTTTCCTCCCATTCTGGTTTCTGCACGTGTGGGTGTGTGGATCTTCCTCCTCCTCTGTAACTTTTCCACTTAGAAATGAAACTGACCTTTCTTCTTCTTTTCTCCCAGACTCGCTCTTTACTGAGCGTGTTTGAAGAAGATGCTGGCACCCTCACAGACTACACCAACCAGCTGCTGCAGGCGATGCAGCGCGTCTATGGAGCCCAGGTATGCCGCTACCCCTCCCCTGAATACCGCAGAGTGAGCATCCTCTCCCCTCCTCCTGAACTTCCCTCAGAGGCTGAGAAATTGGAATCCGAAGAATATCATTTAAGACTTTGAAACAAAATCAGAATTGTTTTCTCACTGCTTTTCACCTCAAAAAACTAAGGACAGTCTGTTCTCATTGCTTAAGAAAGAGTGATTTTTCTGTAATTAGAACCGTTAGAGACGGATCACATACATGCTTCTAATTTTTTTTTTTAATTCAACCCAATGGGAAACATTTGAGTCTCCTCTTCCTACTTGTGAATAAGTGGGTCCAGTATTTTGAGACATACTCTTTGTCTTTTTCATAAATGGGCAGTCTTAGATGACAGTGTGGGAGGGCAGAGATGTTCTTTCAACTGCTTCCTCTGAAAAGACTTGAGTCACAGTTCTGAAACTCGGGTGGCTTCTTTGTTTTGTGGAACAAATATCTCTGGCTTGCAAAACCATGCAAAAGAAATTGCTGAGTAGCAAAAGGGAATCTTTTTAATGTCAAGAAGTGCCCATGTATGTTGCTTTCTGAGACAAGATTTATGAGTTACTTAAAAATAAAATGCTTTATGTTACAAAACATTGAACACATCACAATATTATGATAACTGATCATTTTCATTATTGATTCCTTGCTGTCTTAAATCTTATGTGCTGATGTTTTTCTCATTAATAATCTCTTAAGGAATGTAGGTTGGGTATCCCAAATTTGAAAATCCAAAATCCGAAATGCTGCAAAATCTGTAACACACAAACGAAACGCTCATTGGAGCATTTTGGAGTTTTGGATTTGGGATGCTTGACTGATACAGCAAATACTTCAAAATCTGAAAAAATCCTAAATCCTTCTGGTCCCAAGCATTTCAGATGCAGGATACTTCACCTATACCACATTCAGCAGTATATAGCTCTTACTAATCATATATAGTCATTTCTTATTTATTACATAGCTCCACCACTCGTATTACTGCTCATTGTTTATTTATTTATTTATTTATTTTTTTTTTTGAGACAGAGTCTCGCTCTGTCGCCTAGGCTGGAGTGCAGTGGCCAGATCTCAGCTCACTGCAAGCTCCGCCTCTGGGGTTTACGCCATTCTCCTGCCTCAGCCTCCCATGTAGCTGGGACTACAGGTGCCCACCACCGCGCCCGGTTAGTTTTTTGTATTTTTTAGTAGAGACGGGGTTTCACCGTGTTAGCCAGGATGGTCTCGATCTCCTGACCTCGTGATCCGCCCGTCTCGGCCTCCCAAAGTGCTGGGATTACAGGCTTGAGCCACCGCGCCCGGCCATTGTATCATTCTTATGTCTTTGTGTCCTCACAGCTCAGCTCCCACTTATTAGTGAGAACAAACGATGTTTGGTT
>NW_012101554.1:1460845-1464814 GCF_000951045.1 Mandrillus leucophaeus | reverse complement strand
CCAGGATGGTCTCGATCTCCTGACCTCGTGATCCGCCCGTCTCGGCCTCCCAAAGTGCTGGGATTACAGGCTTGAGCCACCGCGCCCGGCCTGCTCATTGTTTTATTAGTCATTTCCCATCATATGGGAATAAGACTCAGTCCTTGCCATCAGGGAGCTGATAGTTGGGTTGGGAGGCAGACAAAGCAATCGTCAGAGAGTCTTAAAAGGGCCAGGAGAGGAGGGCCACCTAACCTAGTGGGGTTGTGCTGGGCACCCAACAGGAGGATGATTGTGAGGGCTGAGATTTCGTGAATACTCAATAGCATTCAGGAAGTTCCAGGGGCTTTTGTGTTGATTACTTTATTTACATTCCCCTAACAACTCTGAGGTGGGTATTGTTATTGTTACTATGCCTTTGGTATTGGTGGGGAGACTTAAGGATGCTAATAGTGAGAAACTTGTCCAGGTGCACCCATTTAATTCATGGCAGAGCAAATCAGCTGGAGCCAAGCTGAGACTCTTCACTCCTAAGCATAGGGGAGGTGGCAGTAGACGTGGAAAGAAGCAGCTGTACTTGAGAGGTATTTAGGAGGCAGCTTGGTGATTGATTGGGCGTGAAGGGGCCAGGTGGTAAAGGATGAATCAAGAATGATGTTCAGGTATTCATCTGGAACGGCAGGGTGAATAGATGGGAGAAGACAGGAAGAGGAGCAGGGTGCGTGTGAATGTGTGTGCGTGCCTGTGAGTGCATAACTGTTACGGGGATGCCCAACTGTAATTCTCTGTGGAAACACTGATTTTGAGGAGTCCATGGGACATCATAGTGGGTAAAGAGATCTTGTTGAAAGTTCGGATCCAGAGTACAGGGCTGGAGATATAGACAGGCAAACTATGCAGTAATGTATACGTGTAACTTATTCATTAGAACTAGCTTTGGGCTGGCCTGTAATCCCAGCACTTGGGAGGCCAAGATAGGAGGATTGCTTGAGGCCAGGAGTTCGAGACCAGCCTAGTTGATATAGTGAGGCCCTGTCTCTACACAAAATTTTTGTAAATATTAAAAAAAGAACTAGTTTTAATTTTTAATTTTCAGAGACAGGGTCTTACTCCATCACCTAGGATGGAGTACAGTGGCATGGTTATAGCTCACTGTAGCCTCCAACTCCTGGGCTCAAGTAATCCTCCTGCCTCAGCCTCCTAAGTAGCTAGGACTGCAGGTGCACACCACCACACCCAGCTAATTTTTTTTCTTTTTAATTTTTGGTAGAGATAGGGTCTTACTATGTTGTCCAGGCTGGTCTCAAACTCCTGACCTTGAGTGATCTGCCTTAGCCTTCTGAGTAGCTAGAACTAGTTTTAATGACCAAAAGAATTATGTGCTTATCTATGATTTTATGTTTTGTTAAGACAGTCAGAATTTAGAGGTATGAAAACTGTCAATTTTTAATTTGTTCTTGTATTTTTCCCTAAATATTCTAAATTTAAGAAAACAGGAATGTTCTTACTGGGCTTATACCTGAAATTGCTTGCTATTCAGCAATTGTGTTTCGTCACTAAGTGATTTGTCTCTTATTTAAGGCTTAAAAGCCCCAAGACATAAGAGACTTTGCCTCTGCCACTCGGAGGAGTCTCTGTTCTGCCTTTCGGTGTCTGTCAGAATCATTTACTCGGGAATATCCAAACACTGTCTCATGCATTTTTTTCTTTTGAGGCAGAAAACGACATTTTGCCAGCATTGAGTGGGTCTTTCATTACTAGAGGCTGTAACCCAGCTTTTAATGTGCAGCATATGATCATCACGTGGGTCCTCCTACTGGCCAGAAACCCTTCCTCCTGCCTCAGCGTTTCCTGCAGCAGTGGCTGGTGAAAATGTCTGGTTAGTGCTGCCAGATTCAAAGACAGAGTCAAGCAGTGATCGGCTGTGTTCGGATTGGCTGGGCCAGGGGCACTTAGTTTTTTAGGTTTATTTGAAAGCTTAGGGGTTTTGTTTTGTTTTTAATTGAAGAAAGAAATCTTTTCTGATTCCTTTTTTGATCTGTTCTCATATATATATTTTAAGATAGTGTATTTCTCAGAGTTTTCATTCAAGTTTTTTCCCCTAAAGTTATGTTTTCTTGGTTTCATTGCACGTTATTCCATAAATATTTTACACCTAGGCATGTTGAATTTGATTGATACTGTTTTATTATTTCGTCTTTAAAAAGAGACTCTCCATAAGATACAGTTTTTCATTATATTTCCAAAGCAGGCATATGCTGCTGATAAATGATAAGTGTTCATAAAACATATTTTAATCAGACTACACAGTAAATTTTTGGATGCTGATTTTGCGAATGCCCTTCAGAGACCTTAGTTTTAGAAAGAGGAAGAACAAGAAAATCTAGAGGAAAACTTCTATGAGCAGTTTTGCTGATTGTGGCTAGTTTGGGGAAATTTTAAATTTTGTTTGGCTTAACCTCTAGAATGAAACTATAGGCTCTAAGCTGTTTTGGGCATCTTGTAGTAGTCCCTGGAGTCACGTCTGGTAATAGTCCATTGTGGGTTCTTTGAATGAAAGAAGCAGTATGCCTTTCCAGTGCATTAACAGAGGAGAGCCTGGTTACTTAGAACACTCTGTTTTTCAAACTATTGGCTAAATAAGTTAACAACTTCGGTTATATCTAAATAGATACATATGCATATATATTCAGTTAATTCTGCTCAAATTTTGCATTCAACACATTGGAATTTATTTTCATTCTTTATCTCAGCCTGTAGAGAGGTTTAAAGAGGTTTACAATTTTCTAATCTTTTAAAATGGATTTGTTAGGGGCTTACCGTGAAATTTATTTAGGTCATCTTGCTTCTCCTCTCAGCTGTTGTACTGAGAAAGTGGGGGCAGGGGTAATCGTGTTCCTGGCCCGCAGGATAGGAAGGCTGTCCCCAGCAGCATTCATGAAACCTGGCAACCCTCGTAACCTGGCGTTCTCTTCCACCAGATGACAAACCTATGTAGTTGCTAACCTCAGCCTGTATGAGATTTTTTATTTTGTTTTTGCTTTTTTTTAAAGTAAATTTGGGATAGAATTTTTTTGAAATGAGAACCATGATTAAGATTCTCACGTTCCTTCAGCAAAGCAGGTTTGATTTAACACAGCTACATGTCTGCAGTTGTTCTTAACCAAAGCTTTCAGAACACGGAACTACTGATCCTGAAAGCTGATCTTAAAACTCCTGATCTTAAAAGCCTAAACTGGAGGTGGGACTAGTATTTCCTCAAATTAGGGTAAAGACAGTGGGAGGAAATAGGAGTAAAGTATGCATAATTTGGTGTTATAAAGAAGAAAATACTTTTCTTTAGAATGATGATATAGATACCTAGCTAAACAAGTGAATGTACTGACTGGGAAACCAAATGAGAGTAGTGAGCATCCAGGAGTGTGAGCTTGTCATGGGGGAAGGAGAAGCACATGGGAGGCAGATCAGGGTCAGAGCTGCGTGTTTTAGTGGTGAAAATAGTGGCCTTTCTTAGGCACATAAAAGTGCCACACGATAGGCTCAGCTTTCACAGCAGAGGAGAGGTCTTATATAGTATGTACTTACAGATGAGGAAGCTAAGACTCAGAGAGGTTAAGTAGCTTGCCTAAGGTCACACAGCTGATGAGTGGCAGAACCAGAATTTTAAACCCAGATCTTTGACTGCAAAGCCTACACTCACTCTTAACCACTATGCTTGCTCTCCTGACACGCTAGCCACCACTAATGGCAGCAGAGGCCAAAGAAGTGTAAGCTTTTAGAGGTTCCTCTTGTCATTATGGAAGAACCACCCCTGTTTATCAGCCCACCACTTTGTAATATGTTAGAGGCAGGATCCAGTTCCTTTTTGTATCACAGAGTAACTTTCTTGGTTTCATTAGTTTTTGTCCATAAATGTTCTAATCAGTGTGTTTTAGCTGCCCTGAAAACCAGTCACATTGAGGCTTATCTGACAGAGACTGACAGGAGGTG
>NW_012101554.1:1457153-1459844 GCF_000951045.1 Mandrillus leucophaeus | reverse complement strand
GCGATTGCAGTTCCTGTCATCAGGAAGACATCTCCCCCTTTAATTCTTCTCCACACCACAGCTGGATTACTTCAAACCTTCCTGTCACCTCCTCATCTTCAGTCGCCTCCATGGCTCTCTCTAACCACAAAGAAAAGCGTAAAGTCCTCAGCACGGCACGCTAAATCCTTCATGAGCTGCCTCTCAGCCTGCTCCTCTCATTTTGTTTCTGGCTGTTCCAGAACATGCCAGACCCTTTGCACACCTTCCGCTCTGCTGTGCCACTCCTGCTGCCTGTTTCTTTATCAACCCCTTGCCCTGGCAGATGTCCTTCCTGGCCTCTGAGACTGACTGCAAGCCTGACAAAGTTTCTCTGATACCTTTTCTTCCTTCCTTCTCTCCCTTCCTGGCCGCAGTGCCCTTGCCCTTCACCACTGTGCCCAAATGCCTCATACACTTGTTGGTCAGAGCACGTAAGACATAGTAACGGGGTTTCCTGGTCCCTTCGTGGACTCTGAGCTCCCAGAGCTCAGAATTAGATGTTGCCAGTGCCCTACACCACGTCTGGCCCCAATCAGTGTTTGGTGGGTAGCAGTCTGGCCTCGTAAGTGTTGAATGAAGGACTGAATTTGGAACAGCCCCACCTAAAAGCAAGGACATCTCACGGCACTTTTTTGTCATTTCCAAATCCATATCCCCTCCTCAGTTCCTTGGCTGAAGGCACCGTTCTCCATCTGGCCTTCCACGTGGGCAGCACAGTTCTCTCTGCCTCCCCCGCCCTCCTCACTCGCCGCACCCTGCTGTTTCTGCCTCAGGAACACCTCCGTGCCCTGCTCTGCACTGTGTGCCTCAGGCCCAGACCCTTGTTTATCTCAGTTTCTCCAAGTGGCCTCCTGATCAGTCCCCCTCATCTGTTCTCTCTCCCCCGTCAGCGTTTTCTGCCCACCACCACCGCTCCTGGTTTCCTTCCGCCCGTGCCTGAGCTTCTCATGCTCCTGCCCGAGTTCCTCAGTGCTTCCCTACTGCCCTTGGAATAAAGTCCAGGTCCAGCAGGCATCCCCTGTGGCCTGCCTCGTATGAAAGGCTCCAGACGCGTTCTTGCCACACCCCTTACTCCTCCCTGTGTGCATCCTGCCTCGAGGGCTCCTGAACTAGTGCGACCCGTGACCTCCAGCTTGGTGGCAAACACTGGGTGCTGAATGTGCCTTTGAACCTCTTAGCTCTAGGCAACATTTCCAGCCAAGTAGTTGGTATAGATCGATGTGGATTTCCTCCACCCAACTCTCTAGCCTCTCCGTTCATAGTCACATGGATGCTGCTGCACACCGAGGCCCCCGGGGGTTTCAGGTGACAGCTGCAGTTAGTTCGCTTTCTGTGCCACAGAAAGATAAACATTCTTTTGCCAAATGCCCAGTTTTCCTTTCGGGCTTGCTAGCCGCTTGACTTTCTGCCTTGGCAACAGCCCTGGGAGGTTGTGTTGAGCGTGGGAGATGCCGTCAGCACATCCTCCTCAGGGTGTCCTTTCGAGGCTTCTCACGAAGCGGTGCGTAGTATAAATGGCAGCCAGAGCGGCCCAGAGTGCCCAGAACAGTGCTGCTCATGGAACTCCATTGAGAATTCCCATTGTAGGCCACCTCTTTCGCTCTCCTACCCCTAGAAAAGTGTGGGACTTAGCTTCGTATCTCTGGGCCCTTCAAGTCCTGCCCACCTGAGAATTGAGTAGGTACAGTTTTGGGCTTTAGATTGGAATAGCGTAATAGTCAGAATATGGGCTTTTGATTTCGAGTCCTGCATTGAGTTGTTGCCTGCGAGTCACTAGTCACTGGCTTTAGAAAGTTATTTATCCTTTCTGAAGCGTAGTCTCCTCATTCACAAAATGGAAATGATAATAGTGTCTACTTCATGGTGCACTGTGAGGATTAAATGTGATGATGTATAAAAAACATTTAACAGCAACATCAAGTACTCGGGACAGACTCAGGGTTAGCAGCTATCTTTATTGATGTTATTGCTAATATTTACTCCTCACTCGGGCTCCAGCTTTGCAAGTCCTGTTGCAGAGATACTTTTGCAGGCTTACCTCACAGGTCACAGGGCGTGGATTAATTAGCTGATGTTGGTAAAGCATTTCCTACAACCTTTGCGTACGGTAGAGTAAGTATGAGTAAGATTCAAGTTGATCTCGTTTGAAAGACGTTTCACACAGTGTGCTCTGTTCAGGGCAGGTGGCAGGCTGCGTTGTAAGTATGTTGGTTTTCGATGAACTCATACTGGCTGCACAGAATCGTAGCTGGCCTTGCAGCCTGAAATATCACACTAGGAAAACGCGCAGCATTTTCAAATGGTATTTCTAGGAGAGACCCGGAGAGTCTCGTTTGAAGTCGTTTTGGAAGGCAGCTGTTGTGTGTTGCACGCTGTGCCCCTTCTTCCCTGAGCAGAGGTAGAGCTGTGTGGCTGTGTGGGTGGCACATGTGTGCCCTCCCCTTGAGCTTTGGGTACAGCCTGATGCTGGCAGTTCCCTAGCAAGTCTTTCCATTACATTCGGAGCACTTGCCACTAAGCTCTGAGGAAGAATTCTAGCGGCACATGGTCCGTGCTTGTTTGGAAGGACTGGAGGGTGGGTATATGTGTTGACCAGTCTCTGAAGGAGGCATATATGGGGAAGTGACAGAGTTGACTAAAATAAAGAAAAGAATGAATTAGAAGAGTAGA